>NW_026000211.1:18221045-18232186 GCF_001458135.2 Marmota marmota marmota | reverse complement strand
TCCCTATTTAATGTTAATCTTCTTCTCCTGCTCTTCGACCCTACTCTGTTCTTAGTTACTCTCCTTATATCAAAGAAGACATTTGGCATTTGTTTTTTAGGGATTGGCTAGCTTCACTTAGCATAATCTGCTCTAATGCCATCCATTTCCCTGTAAATTCTATGATTTTGTCATTTTTTAATGCAGAGTAATACTCCATTGTGTTCTTTACCCTCGTTCTTCTTTCTCCCTGTTGGTGCTTATTTTCTATCTGTTGAATTGCTTTCTCACCAAATATTATAGATGTAAACTATAAACTTCTAAAAGATAGGATTTATAAACCTCCATAAACTTAGCACAACACTCCAAACAAACAGTTTCTCAATAAAAGCTTAAGAAATACATGCTTAAAGAATAAATGCATAATGTTTTATAATCCCAGGCACTGTCAATGAATTGGTTTTCTTTACAATCATTGGAAGCTTCTTACCAATATATTTTCTCTGTATATTTTGCAAGGAGGAACTCTTTTACCTATTTGCTGTTTCATCTGGTCCTGCTCCTTTTCTGTTATAATCTGTGATTGGGGAGCTAACATATGCTGGCACTTTCCTTATATCTTATACAGTGTAGTGTTTTAGCACTTCATATTTTATGTCCTGGCATGCCAAGTCCTAACACATTCCTGGGTAATGTAGCTTCTGCCTGAGTGCCCTTGAGACCTACTTAGATAGAGCATGTGCTTGGTTGCTCTAAAACTTTTTCAATAACCCCTCTCTGCCTTGCATAGGAAACTACAAGAGAATGCTCTATTTCAGCATCACTTTAGCATCATTCTACTTTTATGCCTTATGATCTTACATCCTCCAATTGGTCTTCTCCACTGTAGCTGATTGTCCAGAGCTTTACAATGGCGGCGGGAATCATAACACATTTCCAGCACCCTCATTTTGCTTCATGAGTGAACACAGATCATTTTGATCCATGGTCAACTTCCAGTGATGTAAACTCTTCAGAGCTGTTATCTTTTCTTAGAATATCAGAAGCAGTTCATTTCTAAATAGTACATCATGTTTGGAATGCAGATAATAGAAGCCTCTCTTGGTGCCACTCTTAAAGGCACATTAGCAGTGGTCTTTCTAAACAGTCTGTATGCAAATCATTGTTCTGTCACAGATCATCTTGGGGCTACTTATTATCACCAAGTTAGCCTAATTTTACTTCCTGGACTTGTATTTATTTCTGTGGTTCTCTGTCTCTTTACGTTTAGTAAGCTATGCATAAATCAACCAATAGGACCCTCAAAAAGCTTTCTCTAAATCAGTTCAGGGGCCCCTGTGACTTTTTTCAATTCCAGTAAATACGTATATTTTCTTTCTAGAAATCCCTGCTATAATGAAATAACTTATTGTATAGTCAGTTGTTTAATCTCTGTCTTCCTTTTCAAAATGAAACTCCTTAAGGGCATAGATTTTCTCTTATTCAACACAGAGTCTCCCCCTCCTAAAACAGGGGCTGCAGTATTATAGTAGGTTCTCCATGAGTGGTTGTTGAGTGAATATGAAACCCCAGTTTTTGAAATTAATTTTACCAACTGCCCTTTGGCTGCTATTCTAACTCTAAAAATGCAATCCTTTGGCCTCAAAACTGATAAGGACTGCTGCTTTGCTGATAAGTGCACTCACTCCTGGTAGGCAAATCTACATGTGAATAAAGCTTTTGAAATCCAAATTACTATGGAAACAGCCCTAAGTCCTACCTGCCTGTTTAGGGCTGCACTGTAGCTGCACATCTTGCACTGAAGGGAACTGCAGTCACAGTCAAATTCTGGTTTCTTGGTGTCGCCAATTCCTTATAGACACTCTGTTCAGTTAGTACATTCTTCCTTCAGGTGGGTTACAATACAATTGATTGTGATTAGAGTACTTAATCTATTCACTATAACTGATTAAGTTACTGCCTGATTGTGTTGCAGCTTCATCCATTTACTGTGATTAGATTGTTGCTGGAAATATATGGATACAATCAAGCTGCTGCTATTGTCAAATTCCTTAGGGTGTTTCTAAATTTCTCCACATAATCTTTTTGACTATTCCTTAGGGTATGTCATTCCTACAGATAAGTAATCTCACCCATTATGTTCGAATCTTCCTGATTTTATTTTTTTGGAGGGCGACTTATCTGAATCCCTGGGGTGACTTTCCCTGCCCTCTTCAGTATGAACCCTGTCTGGGAAATAACTCATGGGGTTTACAGAGAGGACAAACTACATCCCCCTTTTTCTTTCCCTTTCCCACTGTCTGTTCCTTGTCTCCTAGGAGTGGTGGCAGAGACTTATTCATACATAACACCTAACAAAGAATCAGAGAGCTTTTCGTGAATTTTTCATCAGAGGCCTGAGTTTGCATCAATGTCTTCCATGCATTAGAGGAGCAGAGTAGGCAGCAGTACAGTTAAAAATAATAATGAGAACCTTCTGGCAGCTCAATATCACACATTAAAACACGCAACTTAGTTTATCACCAACCACTCACTTTTTCCAAGGTGAAGTGGAGTCCGGTGAGAGCGCCTTATACACCTCCCTCCAGCTCTCCTGGCCTTGGCGACAGTGTGCAGAGGTGGAGAGGCTCAGCAACAGTGCATCTGTTATTTCAGGAGGTCAACAGAAAGAACTACCTGAGTAGGTTGTTTGTTTGACTTTGCAGAGCCTTCTGGTCTGGATGAACAGTAGAAAGCTTCCTCTGGCTATTCATTGAAACTAAATATCATAGACTTCCTGGTGGCCCCTCCAGAAATAATGCAGTATAGCTAGGCATTGTCTGAAAATCTGTTTTTCCCCCAAAGTCTCAAGAATGTACAGAAGATCTCACGATAAATATTAATTAGTAACCGAAGAGCTTTTTGTTTGTGAATAGTGTTTGTGTCAGCATTACACTCTTCTATGCTATTAAATTATTTGAAAGCTTGGGAGTCCTAATTTTCTAGGACTTCTGCAGTGTCTTGCATTCATACAGGCAGGTCCCCACTTTCCTCGCTCTGTCTTCAGAACTGCATCTAATTGCTTTCAAGAGAAAAAAAAAGAAGTGCAGCTTTACAAAGTTACATGTATTCAAAACACATTTTTGTTTTATTTTTCCACCTACAGGATATATAATCTCTTGGCATATAACCTAAAGAACTTTATCAGAAATGGAAAAACAGAACTAAAGATAATTCTTTCTATTCTTATTTATTTATACTAGTTATTGTGCTATGTAACCGCATCATTCCCAAAAGGCTTCATTCGAGTCATTCTCTTCATCTAAATGAGTGGCCCTAGAATATACCCTTAAGAGGTTGAATGAATTTCACATTCCTTGAGAAACCTCTCTTAACAGATTTAATAACATCTGTGTTTTGAACCGATGTATCAACAATCTCATGTAAGCAGAATGCTGTATGGTAAGCAAAACACACTTTTGATGAAATAAAATATGGGTCTCCAAGTGCAGACCCTTCATTTCTACATCTTATTTTCAGAATGAATACCCTCCACCCTAAGGATGAAGATCAGATTCTAAGCCTATTTACTTTCTGTGCGTTATTTTGATGAAATTGATTGGTATTTCAGACTTCAGAAGGTAAAAGTAAAGTGAGAGATAGGTAGAGATGTTGCTCATTAGTGCACACAGTGATAAAAGTGATAAACAGACTTTTTCCCTTCTTTTTCTTTCTTTTCTTTTTTTTTTTTTTTACAAAAAACAAAAATCAAGAATCCAAAATGTAAAGGTCATTCTATCTCATTTCACTTTAAACTCTCTCTTTATCATAGCTTAGTGTTGAAATTTATGTTTTTGTTATTAAAATGAACATAAATTTTAATTCATTAAGCACATAATAATAGCTATGTACCCTGTCTGCAGTCTAATATTTCCTATTGAATCCCTAACACATTTATTGGCACATCATCAGACATTCAGTTGTTAGATAATGATAATGTTAGGAAAATAAACTTTATGGAGACAAAATGGAAATTTGGCACCTTATGTTGTGATTATTTTTATGGAACTATTTGAAGAGAAGGTTATGAAAAGAATTAAAAGGATAAAGCAAGTGAGCTGGTAACTGAGAGTTTAAAAAAATGGATGATGAAACCATCAAAGATTATAGAAAAGGTCAGAAATATATAGAGTTTGAAAAATGATGAGGTAACATAGTATAGCAGCAGAATTCTAGATCTTCTGAAACTCACAGATTAAAGATTTAAGAAGGCTGTAAATGAGGTAGAGGGAGGATATGCTATTGAAAATGATTAAGATATAAATAAGAATCTCGACATAGGCAGGATTCCAGTTAGGCATATATTAGAAATATTCAAGAGTAGATGACAGATGAAAAAGCAGAGGAGGAAATGGTAAGTTCAAGTCAAGGATAACTTCACTATTTAGGGCCTTGGGAACAAAATACAATGAGAAGATTTGAAGGAAAAAAAAATGAGCAAAACCAAATTATGGTTTATCTTAACTAGAAGGTAGACTGCCTTGTTTAAAGAATGAACCATGAATTGATACAAAGTTCAAGAAGATAGCAGATTTAAATTAAAGAATAAAAAAAAAACCTTAGAATTAGGTTTGAGAATGAAAATATAATTGTTAAATATTGTCTTCAGAATTACAAAGATTCAAAATCAGGCTTAATTACACTCCTGGAAGGAATAATGAGTTAAGATTAGAAAATTGTTTTTTAAATTATAGAAAAACACCTCCGAAGCTGGCTGTGCCCTGGAGTAAAGAGCACATAGGATGGAACCTAGGCAGCTTCTTGCTGCCCCCGCCTCATCAGGACCATGTCTGCAATTCAGCTTTAGTGAGTGTCCTTCCTCTGATCTTTCTAATTGAAGTGTGTTCACAAAAAAAGAGAGTAATGCTACAGATCTGGATAAAATTTTAAGAACACACAGCAATCACTCTTGCCTTGCCAATTAGAATTATTTTTCCAGATCTTCTCATTAATTATAAAAATGGAAATCATTTGACTTGGTGCTTTACAATAAATATTCAAGCAACTAGAGCTGTAAAATATAACCTGGCAATTTAAGTGATTTATTTTAGCAGCATAATGCTTGAGACATTTCTATTAGATGAAAACCTGAAATGTTTCAAGTAAAATATTTAAAGAAAAGAAGGTGTCTTGAGACTGAGTAATTGAGTTAGGTGGATTGAGAAGGGTAGATTCTTCTCCTTTCTTTCCTCATAAAAATAATCAAAATAATACTGTACTATATTCCATTATATCAATAACACAACTTTGCATAATGTTATACATAAAAATACCTGGAAAAAAATCAGAAACTGATTGCTTACCGCATTATTTCCAGTCATTAGAAGAAACTTAGATTAAGTATATTCTTTCATCATTATTATTTGGTTTGTTACTAAATGGCACCTATATGCAGAATACTGACCTAGGAAACACAAGTGAACAAAATGTAATAACATTTAAAATTAATATTTTAAAATGTAACTTTTTCTCCCAAAAAGATTTTATTAAATTAAATATAATTTAACTGGAAGTAGTGGCTCACACCTGTAATCCCAGCAGCTTAGGAGGCTGAGGTAGGAGGATCACAAGTTTAAAGCCAGCCTCAGCAGAAACCTCTCTTAAGAGTTCTTCATTGGAGATAAATTCCTTTTAAATTAATATTTTAATTCATTTATTCTCTATTTAGCTTCACATATATTTGGATTTTATTTCAACATCTGTTTTTCTTTTTTTAGAAGTTTTTTCGTAATCATTGTTAATGTTTTATGCTTCACAACTTCTCCTTCTTGATCTTTTTTGGGAGCTTAACAAATTTATTTTAACATAATTTTCAGAGTATTCTGTTATTTTTACATCTTCTGGAGTGAATTAATTCTCTGATTATTTTTTGTTGTTGTCATTGTTTTTGATTTTTTTTTAATTGGCTGTTGTTCCTAGCTTTATTTTTCCTCACATGTTTTGGAATTATGGGTTGCATTCTTATCCTGAACACTAGTTTGTTCTTGTGTTCTCCAAATATTTCTCTCTCCTTTCCCCCTCTTCTTCTCCCCCACTTCCTTCTTTTTCTTCTTCCCCTTCTTCTTCATTCCTCCTCTCCATTCCCCCCACCTGTACCTCCAGTTCACACACATTTGATCTCTTTCCAATTTGTACTTAGTTCTCGACTCATCATGAGTCAAGGGTCTGAAACGAATTCTCATTATGTTGGTTCATGGCATTATAATCTCAAATGACATTGGGATTACAAAGCTATGGTCATTAACACAAACAGCCTACCTTCTGGCTATAACAGGGATTGTTTCTCTGTCTACCTGTGTTAAATATATAAAATCAGTAGTCAAATAGTCTGCAGCAGTTTTCTGATATTTCTTTTATTTATTTTCTTAACATATAAAAGCAGGGACCTTTCACACAGGTCCCTACCTTGATGGAGGGTGGCTTCTTTCATTGCATGTTATTCCAAAGAGGTTTAAAACACATATACATACACACACACACACACACACACACACACACACACACACACACACAATCTCAGTAGTATCTCTGTGTTAACTGCTACTTATTTCAGTACCAATCAGTATTTGGTGTTTCTGTTTCATATCTGATCCAAGAAAGTAATGATCTTGCATCGATCTTGGTGTGGCCTTATACTTTTTCCCTTCTAAAATATATTATTGAATTGTGCCTGAAGTAGAATGATTGTCCTAAGAGAATATGCAAAGTAACTTCTTACTTGAAATTTTTCCTATACTTCTCTTAGCCTCTAAACTGACTCTGTTGTTCTCTCTCTCCCTTCTTTTCTGTCTTAGGCAACAGTGGAGAGTGACATATGACATTACACTTCATCAAAAATATATTCCCTTCCTTTTCTGCTATTTTTCTCTTCCAAGTATAGGCTAAAATATGAGGAAAAAGTTGACCTAAGACTGACGGTAGTAGTGGAAAACTATTTAAAACCTCAAGTCCCTGTAAGTATAGTCATTCATACATATATAGGAATAGAAAAAAAAGGGACTGTGTATCTTAAATATTAACTACATCAATATCTAAAGAGGTTACCAATTTTATTTAACTATATAATGTCCTCATATAGATTTACTTAGTCCAGTTTTTACCATACATGAAGACTGCATTGAACCTCCTTTCACTTTTGTTTGTTACATCATATTTAGAATAACATTGGTTGAGATTACATGTACTATTAATGTTTTTATTATTACTCTCAGTAATTTTATCAATTTGGTATTTATTCATGTGTAATTCAGTTGGTATGATGACTTTTGATGGACTATTTATTTATTCATTCACCCTTTCCCAAGTTATCACTGTTGCCACATACTAAATATCCATATATTTTGGATTATTTCTGGGATTCTTATTGTGTTCCTATGACCTAAATGTTTATTCATGCCTTGACATATAAAAGTTAATTTCTTTGTTTGTTTGTTTTATTTTGTTTTTGTGCTAGGCATTGAACCCAGGGCCACATACATGCTAAACATACACTCTACCATTGAGCTACACCCCACAGGCCTCTGGGTTGTATTTATTTATTTATTTATTTATTTATTTATTTATTTTTGTACCAGGGATTGAACCCAGGGGTGTGTTTTAACCACTGAGCCACATCCACAACCCTTTTTATTTTTTATTTGAGACAGGTCTTGCTAACTTGCTGAGAGCCTTGCTAAATTGCTGAAACTGGCTTTGAACTTGCTTGGATCCTCCTGCCTCAGCCTTATTATTACAGTCGTACACCACAGTGCCCAGCTTTTTTTTTTTTTTTTTTCTTCTGATTTTTAGGTCCCTTAGCACCAAAAAGTTTCTTCCTTTTGATCATGGTTACATATTTTTGTTTTGAGTACGAATAATAAATTGTATTCTTGAGCATTTGAAACTTACAGAAAAAAAAAATTGTAAAGATAGTATAGAGATCTCCCACACATCCAGTTTACCCTGAGAAGTAGCTTCCTTTCATGTGGGATATTTGTGCTATATTTGTTTCTGTTATCTATATTTGTTACTGAATCAATATTGACACATTATTCCTAAATCCATACTTTATCAGCTTTGCCTGGTTTTCCCCTAACCATTCCAGAACCCCTAGGAAGTTCCACACTACAGTCATAATGTCTCCTGAGGTGCCTCTTGGCTGTGATAGTGTCTTGGACTTCCCTTTTATTTTTTTAATGACCTCCTTATTTCTGAGACTCTCTGGTCAATTATTTTATAGACTGTTCCAATTGGGACTTGTCTGATGATTTACTCATGTAGGAATTATGTGTGGAGGAGGAAGATCACAGAGGTAAAGTGCCTTTTCTTGACTTGATATATCAATGGTTTGTTCTGTCAGCAAAACTAATCACTGTCACTGTTGACCTTGACTGACTGAGACAGTCTCTGGTAAGTTTCTCCACTGTCCAGTTAGATATTTTGATCATTTTCCAAGCTGCACTCTTTGGAAATAAGCTGCTTTGTGCAACCCACACTTAAGGAGTGTGAAGTTATGATCAACCTATTTTCAGAAGGAGGATTATTTACATCAATAAGAAAGAGCACAAGTACAAAGCCAGTCTGAGCAACAGCGAGGCATAAGCAACTCATTGAGACCCTGTCTCTAAATAAAATACAAAAAAGGGCTAGGGATGTGGCTCAGTGGTTGAGTGCCCCTGAGTTCAATTCCTGGTACCAAAAAGAAAGAAAGAAATCTTCATGGGAGATTTGTCATTTTTGCACCATATATTTATTTTTAATAATTTGAATACTAATATGGAATCATAAATATTTATTTTGTATTTTGTATTTAGGCTTATCTTGAATGTTTCCTGCCCCACCCCTAGAATTCGTCATTTCTTTAAGGAACCCTGGTTCATTTCACTGGGGTATGACATTAAAAAGCAAGATGTGGACTGGCCTTGTGGCTGAGTGGTGGAGTGCCTGGACAGGTGAGGCCCTGGGTTCCATCCTCAGCACCACAGGAAAAAAAAATGAATAAAGGTTAAATTTTTTAAAAACCAAAAAACACGATGGTAGACCCTTGGATTTAACACTTACTGAGGTTTCATTGAACCAAGTCTCTCTTAGCAGACAGAGCAAGAAAATATATTTGTACATACTAACCTATTTATATATACATGTCTATAAAAATTTCTATATTTGTTTCTGTTATCTATATTAAGCTAAATATAAGTTCATATTGTTGTCACCAACTATAATCCATTACCACATGGGTCCTTCTAGCTTTCTCCCTGTTTTAAACTCTAAACTCTTACGGTAACAGTGAGAAACATGGCTCTAGCTATTTGCCATCAACTAATCAATGGTTTAATCCTATATATATGTACAACATCAGAATCACTTAGCTTTGCTCTCATGGGAAACAATTTTATCAACTACAGTATGCTATTTATGTGAATTTTTTTTTCTTTTATACTTCCAGACTCGACTTATTGCCTGGAGGTATGTGGATGTACATACACATATATACAAACATATACATATCTATTTTATCATATATATTTGTTTCTAATATATATTTCTGATATAAATTAGGTATTTCTTTCCTTATCTATCCTAAAATGTTAGTATATAAATATCAATACTAAGATATAAATGTGTGTGTGTTCATAAGAATATTTTAGGGACTGCTATAAACCAATTACTTATATAAGATATGATTTTATATGCCACATTTTTTAATCCATTCATCTACTGAAAGGCATTTAGGTTGATTCCACAGTTTAGCTATTGTGAATTGTGCTGCTATAAACACTGACTTGGCTGTGTCCCTGTAGCATGCTGTTTTTAAGTCCTTTGGGTATAGCTGGGTCAAATGGTGGTTCCCAGTTTTCCAAGGAATCTCCATACTGCTTTCCACATTGGCTGCACCAATTTGCACTCCCACCAGCAATGTATGAGTGTGCCTTTATCCCCTTGCCAACATTTATCATTGTCTATCTTCATAATAGCTACCATTCTGACTGGAATGAGATGGTATCTTAGAATAGTTTTGATTTGCATTTCTCTAATTGCTAGAGATGATGAACATTTTTTCATATATTGAAAAAAATGTGGCATATATACACAATGGAATATTACTTAGCAATAAAAGAGAATAAAATTATGGCATTTGCAGGTAAATGGATGCAGCTGGAGAAAATAATGCTAAGTGAACTTAGCCAATCCCAAAAAACAAATGGTGAATGTCTTCTCTGATATAAGGCGACTGACTCATAGTGGGGTAGGGAAAGGGAGCATGGGAGGAATAAACAAACTCTAGATAGGGAAGAGGAGTGAGAGGGGAAAGGAGGGGGATTAGCAATGATGGTTTTGAATATGATGGTTTGAATATGATGACATCATTATCCAAAGTAGATGTATGAAGACATGTGAATATACTTTATCTACAAACAGAGATATGAAAAATTGTATTCTATATGTGTAATAAGAATTGTGATGCATTCTGCTGTCATGTATTTAAAAAATAAAAGCAATTTTAAAAAGAAAAAAAGATATGATTTTAGCAGCACATATCTAGTCGGTCTATATTGCCCATTGTAAGTAAACTTGCAATTTATGAATATGTGACATGAAGAAAAAAGAGGTTGTTCACATGTTCCTTTTAGCTATGTGACTAAGAAGATACAAAAGCTGAGTGGTCTCTGCTTCTTTGCTTTATCCTACACCTGCCATTACTCTTACTACTCCAAACCCAAGCCCATCCCAGGTGGTAAAGGGTACTGTTTGTTGGTAAGGGAGGCTCCCTAATGTCCATGTGAACTAGGTGATTGCCTCTTTCTTTCATATTTGGTTTATCGATAGGAAGTCTTGATTCCAGGTAAAACTTGTGTTTTGTGTGAATCTGATTGACAGTTTAGCCATGTTTGATTAGGGAGAAGTAAATGAATGACTTTTTGAAAGAAGTAAAAAGGATCAATAAAAATTCAGTCTGATAAGGAGACCAAAATTATTGAGTTCTGATTAGAATATTGCTTGGTAAGAAATATTGTTCTGGGAGATCTAGACAATGTATTTGATAAGAGAATAAAATAACTATATATGTACATATATATGTGTGTGTGTATATATATATATATATATATATATATATATATATATATATATATATACATATACAC
>NW_026000211.1:18093936-18220552 GCF_001458135.2 Marmota marmota marmota | reverse complement strand
TGTGTGTGTGTATATATATATATATATATATATATATATATATATATATATACATATACACACTATATATATGCATTATAATCAAAATCCTAAAGGCTTTCTTGGGAAAAGAAAAACCTAATAAAACAATTGTATAATTTATCTGGCAGAACAAAAATGTAAGAACAGGTAGGATATCTTTCAATGGTAAAAAGGAGAATTAAAGGGGCTTTGTTCATTTGGATGAAAAAAAATGCTTTCTTCACTCCTCATTCCCAGATAATTTCTATATGGACCAAAGTTTTTAAATATTGAAAAATAAAGACATTAAACTAGATTTTTAAAATTTGTCCAATGATTGTATAAACTTGGTATATATCTTTCTAATCATGACCAAAATATCAAACAAAAAGGATTAATTTACATAATGTAACCTATTCTTTATCAAAGTGTTTCTTTAAGAGGCTTAAAACAAATGACATGCTGAGAAAAATTTCCAGTTCTCCTTCTCTGTCCTGATCTCTCTCTCTCTCTCTCTCTCTCTCTCTCTCTCTCTCCCCCTTTCTCTCTCTGAATCCTCAATTTCAACAATGTTTCTAGTCAATTGAGACCTAAAATTAATTGAACCCACGACTTCTTCACTCTTGCTCATCACCTTTTCCCATAATGACTTTTTCTTGGACAACTTAAGTTCATGTTTAATCCTAATAGTCATCATTCTTGATTGGCTAAAACATAACCCAGTCAAATAATCTATCATGTGTCAGCATCTGTGAATCTAAATTAGTTGAAGAAAAACACTCATGTAGTATATCTCACTTTAAATTTTTAATTGCTAATATTAAATGGACTCTTCATGTCTTCTCCCAAGCATGATCTATCTCTCTAGTCCATTTTCCTTCGATCCTGATGTAATTTCATATTTTTCCTCAAACCTCAGACTTATAAAAACCTTCCATATCCTCTTCAGCATGGTGGCGCATCCTTGTAATCCCAGCAACTTAGAAGGCTGGGGCAGAAGGATCATAATTTCTTTCTTTTTGCTTGTTTGTTTGGTGCTGGGGGTTGAACCCAGGGGGAATTAACCACTAACCCAAATACCTATCCCATTTTACTTTTTATTTTGAGACAGGGTCTCTGTAAACTGCGTAGGGCTTGGCTAAGTTGCTGGGGCTGGCTTTGACTTGGTATCCTCTCTCATCAGTCTCCTGAACTGCTGGAATTGCTGGCATGCACCATCACACCTGGCCAATCACAACTTCAAGGCCAGTCTCCTCATCTTAACAAGACCCTGTCTCAAAATAAAAAATAAAAAGGGCTGGGTATGTAGCTTAATGGTTAAAACACATCCCTGAGTTTAATCCCTGTTACCAGAAAAAAAAAAAAAGAAGAAAGAAAGAAAAAAGAAAAATTCTTTCACATCCTCACTTTCAGCTGATTATCTTCTTTTCTAGGTCATTAAAAAAGCAAAAGCAATTGGGAAAGGACTTCCACAAGTTTCCTTTATCAGTTTATCTGCACTGAGCAAGTTAAATCTTATTAGTATACTCCTCCAGAGTAATCTTCCTTTAGTGACAATTAATAGTGCTTTTAAATAACGTGTTTATTGATAATCAAAAAACTCATAATAAATAATTTCAAAAAATAACCTTTTCATATTATTAGACTTTATTATTCTAGCATAAATACTATTATTCCAGATCTTTGAGATCAGTGATAAATTAATTAATTGAACATTATAGTATACTACAAGTTAATTTGTTAGTAGATTCTTGAGTCCATTATATTTTCTTCAGCATTGCCTTTCTCAGAAAAATATGTAAAAGACTATATTGGTTTCATTGATCTTGATATTCTTCTAAACTGACTTCAGGGATGCATATATCTGAGGCTGCTTGAAATTATTTTCCCTCAAAAGGTATCAAAGAATGAACCTGAAATTAAGAAATCTATGCCGTAAGTAAACATCTTAGAAACTGATGTATTTATATTCATTCCTCAGGAAATGGAGCACATGTCCTTTTCCTAGTGGCCATAAGGGGCATCCTGCACATATCTGATTATCCATGACTGTACAAATGGCTACTATGCACAAATGTGGTATCAAAATAGGATTGGAAGTGAAGTGGTCAGGGAAATATTAACACTGAGCTCGTGGGAGAAGCTTTCAGTTCTACCTAGAGAATGAAAATCCTACTGCTAAATAAAGAAGTGCTTACTCAAGGAATGAGGGTTTTTAATTTTTTTTCTTTTCTCATACTATACTTTGTCTGAAGAGGCTCTTTTATTTTTCAAGAGTGGCGTGTGATAACTTACTTTGGCATTCTCTCCACGACAGCAAAGATTCTGTAGTGATATCAAGCTGGTTGCTTATTGCTCTTCTGTGAATAGCATACCCTGACCAATCTATTTCAAAGGACAATACTCCAGGCATAACATATGATGCAAATGTAATGTGGCAATTTGATTTTCAAGTAGCACTTCATAGGAAGCATGGTTAAGCAAGAGCAGCATGTCATAGTCAGCCCTTGTAAATGTATTATATCAAACTTACTTAAGAACAGAATAAAGTAACAATCCTAACTTTCTGAAAAACAGACCTCAAAGGTTGAAAATGTCTTGATGTCTATAACATTTAGCACTAATGTTCAATTATCTGAACTTCCCTGAACATGATCTGATGTCCCTAGACCACAAATTGAGGAGAGAGTCCTTAGTTCAAAGTTTCAAACTGAAATTTAAGAGATCCATGGCAGGTGCCTTGGTTTGTTCCTGCTGCTATAACAAAAAATATCAAGTAATTTATAAACAAGAGAAATATATCACTCACAGTTCTGGAGGCTGGAAAGTTGAGATCAAAGTACCCATAGATCCAATGTCTGTAATAGAATGATAGTTAGCTTCCAGGGTGTGATTTGTTGCTCCATCCTCACATGGTGGAAGGGCAAGGGAGCTCCCTTCCACTTCTTTTATAATGGCACTCATCCCATTGGAACTCTCAGGATTTAATCACTGCACCAAAGATCCCCACCTCTTAATTCTTCTCTCACCTGTGAGTTTTGGGGAATGGCAATAGCCAGACCAGAGCAGCAGATTTCTTCCTCTCTTCCAAATATCAAACCTGGAAATGTACCTTGTGTAACATATCCAAGACCAAGAGGAAAAACAGGACCAATTAAGCATATTCAGAGATCTCACACATTGTGTCAGATACTGCAAAGGTCGTAATCAGTGATGTTATCACAAAGACTTTCTGGAAAAGCAGCTACTGCACTAGAGCAGTGATGCTCTTCGTCAAGATCTGGCTTCCTCTCAGACCTTAAATATCATCACATATATATCAAGTCACCCAAGGACAGTATCTCAGAGTATATGCTAACTCCTTCCCTGAGAGTCAGTGTAATTTCCTGTAAAAGGGTCAAAATATTTGCATCTTTCATTTCATAAATCAGAATCAAACCCCTGTTTTGGAGCTGTCGTCTAATACCTGGGCAATTACAATTTTCTCTACTGTTAAAATCATCTCCTTGATTTTTCAGTTCTGCTCAATTGTGCATGTAGTTCTTAAAAAATTTTTTTTATTTCCTTCAGACGTTTGTATAAATTCCATTTTGACTCCCTCAGTTTCCTTCTGTTTGGTCATAGCTGCATTATAGCAACCATCTAGCCAGACTTCATTACCTGCCCCTTTAGTTCAATGCCAGAAGTTTCTCAAACATTTTGATCTCAGGATCCTCTAAAAACTTTAAAAAATTATGGAGAACCACTATATATTGATGTCTATGTTAAAAATTAAAATGGAGACATAAAGATATCTACTTATAAACTCATAATATATTGACAAAACATTTTTGTGGAAAATACTATATTTTTCAAAACAAAAACACATATAGTAAGAAGAGGGATGTTATTTTATATTTTTACCAATCTCTTTTTAATGACTTAAGAGTGCTGGCTTCTCATTTCTGCTTTTGAATTCAGTGTTTCAGTGTGTTATTTTGGTTGAAGTTTCCAAAGAATATTTGGCTTCAAACAACTATGTAATTGAAAATGGAAAGAGTATATTAATTGCCTTTTCAGGAAACTTTGGATTTTTCTTTTTAAATATTATACCAAAAGCTAACAAGTTGTGGTTTCTTAAAGATTATACAATGTAGAAACTGAAATCATATCAATGAACTTATTTTATTGTGTTAAATTGAAGTCCATCAATCTATTTTGTATTCTACTTTATCCAATTTACTCATGCATAATATTATAACAATCATACATTGGATGTTTGAAAAATATTAACTAACCAATCATGCAGTTCTTACAAATACTGATGATTTCATTATGTGATATAAAAATAATTTTATTATAACTGTTGATCTCATAAGAAAAGTTTTTAAAAAGTAGGAAGCTGTTATGTCTCACAGTTGGGGATGTGCATGTTCCAATCTCATTTTTATATGAAAATTCAAATTACACCATTGACAATACATACATTTATTCTCCTTGATGTATCAGGCTTACTTCAGTCATCTTCAATAAAATGCCTGCCAAATATTCAATACTGTGTAACTGTAATTATGTTAGTCTTTCAAATAAAAATGGTGTTTTGTGAAAACATTGGCTAATTCTACCTCAGAAATCCATCACAGAAGTGTTTTTTTCCCTTAAGACATCATATTACCAGATATACATAACTTATACATAATTCCCGTTTTGTCATAGACTGCTAAAAAGACATATAGTCAGCAAGGCATGGTGGCATACACTTGTAATCCCAGTGGCCTGAGAGGCTGAGGCAGGAGAAACGTGAGTTCAAAGCTAGCTTCAACAAAAGCAAGGCTCTAAGCAACTCAGTGTGACCCTGTCTCTAAACAGAATACAAAATAGGGTTGGGGAGGTGGCTCAGTGGTTGAGTGCCCCTGAGTTCAATCTCTGGTACCCGCCCCTGCCACCCCCCAAAAAAAGACATATAGTCAAATGTTGATATTTAATATAATTAAAACTATTTTGTACTTCATCAACAGTGTTATTTAGAGAAACTGGCTTTTTTTTTTAACCACAAATATATAGCTGTAAAAAATACAATGATGATTAGTACAATTTGGTGTGTGTGTGTGTGTGTGTATTGTTTTTCTTTTTTTTTTTTTTTTTGGCAGTGCTAGAGATTTAACCCAGGCTCCCTCTACCACTGAGCAACATCCCCAGACTTTTTTACTTTTTCTTTTGAGGCAGGTTCTCACAAAGTTGCTGATACTGACCTCAAAGTTGCAATCTTCCTGCCACAGCTTCCCAAGTCCCTGGGATGACAGGTGTGCCCCTATCTTGATTTATATTAAGGCTCTAGCAGTTTTCCCATCACTGTTTTGTACCATCATTCAAATGTCAACACAGGGAAAAGGCAAATGATGTTTTAGTATTACTATGCAAGGTGTTATGACTTTACCAACCACATTGAATACCCAGGGCCCAAATGCAATACTTGTGGAGAAATGCTGGCCTATTGCAGGTGATTTCACACCTTGGTTGTAAATTAAAATTATATCAAGTATTTTTCGTAAAAAATACCTATGTTCAGGCTCCAGACCAGCCCAATTACATCAGAAGGATTGAGAATGGGGCCCAGGCAGCTGGATTTTTTTTAGAAGCTTCCCAAGTGTTTCTACTATTAACAGCAAGGTCAAGAAACAATGGTCTGATTTCTTTGGTATTTGAACCTGTTTTCAAATCTATGTCCCCTTCTTTCTTTTTAAATTTTCCTAACTTTTCCAAGTTCTTTGATGTGCAAAGAATACCTACCTATGATTCTTTTAACTCATGTAATTCTTATATCTGTGTAAGAAATCTTTTCAAACTTTAAATGAAAAAGGCAATAAAAGTAAGGGACAAATAACCTGTCAGCTGGCTTATGCAATTAATTAGTACCTTTTCTTAATTACTGTATTCCAGTGTTTTTAATTGAAAGACAAATGCCACAATAAAAATCTTATCTTAATTATTTCTTTTTTTAAAGAAAATAAACCAAGGGACTAACTTGAAATAAGCATTGATTTAAGGTATTCTCCCTTAATTATTAACAATGGGTGAATTTGAAAATGTTTTCTTAGTTTATCACAATATTTTGCCTTAGAGGCACATGGTTTACTGAGGATTTATTCTATTCTTTTTGGGTTTTAAAATGATTATTGATTAGTATATAAACTTATTCTGGGGAAAGAATAGACTAGGATTTTTTTTGTATTTGCTAATAAGCAAATAATTACATTGCAATTATTAAACTCCCTTTTATACATAGCACTTTGCTCAATTTTGAATTTTACTAGAGAGAATACTCTGGCATCGTGTGTATGAAGAATTAAGCTCCTTGATATAAATTGCAGAAGAGTTTACTGTAAATCAGAGAATTTCTAATAAAAATTAGTCCATAAGCAAAGGTTTGCAATATTATAAAAATAAGATCTTCTGTTTATGACTTCTTTTTCTGCAAAAAAAACAAAACACTTAAAACACTTTTAAAACTATTTTTTCACATCTGAGTAAATTATTTATTTTCTTAAAACCATAATAATAATAATAAAAAGCCAAGAGTCTGAGATGATTAATGACACCAAGAAAGTGGTGTCAAAAATCCATGTATTCCGCTTATGGGTCACAATGCACTAGTCCTTTTGCTTTATTGATAAAACAATTCTCAGTGATAAGACTATTCAAAAGAAATCATTTAAACACTTTACTTTATGGAACTTAAGTTAGGAATTGGAAAGAGGAGATATTTTTCTCCCTCCACATAGATCGTAGTTCTAAGCTGTTACCAAGCTGTCTGATATAACACCAAAGAGCGACTGCTTTTCAGTCTGAAAGAGAAAGGAGAGAATTCCTCCAGGTCAGAAGAAGACGATAATGATTTTTTAAGAGTATATCAAGAGATTGATGACATGAAGAGGAATTTCAGGCAGACAACGGAAATAGCTGGAAATAAATGTCTCAAGCTCTCCTGGTCTTCCACAGTTGTCTTTCAGAACTGCCACAGGGAATAACTTCAAAGCCTTATTGACCATGAAGCAGCTAAAGTTCCCATTAAAATTTGCAAAATTAACTCTCTGGATGCTTTTGCACAAATAGAAAAGGTCAGGCCTGATGTTTAGCTGATTTGATATTGCCGACTTTTATTTAATATTATTGTTTTCACTTTTTATTATCAGTATTTCAAATATTTATTTAAATTATCAGTACCTGAGACTTTTTTTTAGACAAGGGGAAGCAGTATTAAACCAGCCTAATCATGGTGTTCCTTTTCAGAACCAACTTTATGCCTAATTGCAGACTTAGGCTTTCTATTTTCCTACTGGACCACTGAGTTGTAGCGTTTAAGCAGTGTAATTGGAGCTCACTCACTACACTTTTGTCTGTGCAGAGTGCCACTTTGGGTCTATGCTGGGGAAAAAAGTTACATCTACAAATAATTTTTAAATTTGGTCTTTTCTTTCTTGCAGTTGGTTACTAAATAACACATTAATGTGTTTGTTTTCTCCTTCTATCATTTCCACTAACATAATTTTTTTACATTCACTATCATGTTAACTGAGCAATTAGGATACTCCATTTCCTTACACTATGAATTTCTTGTTTGAAGTATCCAGATTTATTTCTAGTCAAAAAGATCTGTTCTCTCTCCCCATCTCCTTCTTCCATTTTCCTTCCTTCCTTCTGTTAGGGCTCAGAAAATAACTCAAAATATAAAGCTTTGGTATGCGGGATGCTTTCAATTAAAGGAGAACCAGGGTCTCTTGCTCTTTTTGTCTCTCCTAAAGCACAGAATGAGGCTTCATTTGAAGTTTCCCTTTCTACCTGCAGATTGGATCCTTCAGAAGATGAACTTACCAGGAAAAAAAAAAAAAAGTTTAACACTCCATCCAGAGCTCAAGTGAACTTTGTCTCAGGCTCTTGTCTGTCCTTCATGCCCATGCGTCTCCCCTAAAAATCATTTACTCTTCCTTTAAAATTGCTGCAGCCTCTACCCTACTCTCTGCTTGGAGAGGGTATGTAAGCTTTGAGTCTTTACTTTGTATGATCCCTGTGTGCTTGTGTATTAATGGATTTGTATGCCTTTTCTCAGTTAATCTGTCCATTGCCAGCTTGCTTCATAGATCCAAATTATCAAAACTTCAAGGGTTGGAAAGAAAGCCCTAAACTTTCTCCTTCTTATTTCCTCCCTCTTTTTTTTTTTACTTGCTTATTTTTCTTCTTTATGTCAAAATTAGAGGAAAAATTCATAAATTTCTAATAGTTTTGGACCCCTTGCCATGTCTTCATGGTGCCATGCCCATACATACACATCTTTTATATTTTCATAGCCATTCTCTGAGGTAGTAATTACCATATACCCTATTTTGCAGATATTAAACTTCAGGCTTAGAAAGAACTTGTGAATTGGCCAAGTTATTAACTGGTGGAGTTATAGACAGAATCAAGCTGCACTGCCTTTTCCTATAGACTGAGCTTCTTAACCATTCCATATTGGTTGTCTATGAGTCTATCTCTGACCATAGCCACAGAGTGTCCTTTAAAAGAGAAAAATTAACTATCCTCAATGATGTTAACCTCAAAAGAATTAAAGTGTATTTCAAATATCAGAGGATTCCCTTAATAGTGCTTTACAAGGCTATTATCTGTAAATTTATCCAAAGCCATCTTGAAGTCATTTATATTTTTTATATTTACCATCTCATGGAGTGGGATTCTCCAGAAGTTTTATATCCATCCTATTAAACTGCTCTTCCTTTTAGACCCTTAAAATTCTTCCCACTCATCACCACTTTCAACTTCATGGCATTTTCCTGACTTGCTTCTTATATCAGAATTCACTTCCTTCCCCTTTTTCTAATGTTATTGGCTTTTCTCATATCTTTTCACAGCTTGTACTTTCCAGAGTCCTAACTCAGTCTCTTATCACACTCTTGTCACTTCTTTCCCTTGCTTTCTCTAATTGCCTTCCTTTGGAACCCTTTCCCATCCACTATGTTCTCCTGGAAGTATAGATTAAATATATTTCACAAGTTATTTCAGATAGGAAAGCTTTGCTTGGGAAATTATTTTGGAACTACTGTGAAAGATGGGTTGAAAGAAGGAGACTAAATTGCAAGGAGGAAACCTCCTATAATCCTGTAGGTAAGAGACAGGATTATTATTATTGCAGGTGGTGGGGGGCACATATTCATTTTAGTTTATAGGAAATGCTCCAGAAGTTTCAGTCATCACAATGGAGATATGGAGCCATTAGGTTGAAAAGGGAGATACAAGGAATGAAGGGGAAAGGACTAAGAGAACCACAAGAGGTCTGTCTTGATAGATAGGAATAACAATAATAGTTCTTGAATTATTTTTGTAAGAATTCTATAGATTTCTATATTGTCTCTAACCTGCCATAATATATGGGGGTTTTGTTCTCATTTGGAAAAACTTAGTAACTTTGAAAAGATATGCTTTTGACAATATTTGTTTATTATTTGCCAGTTAACCCTGTTATTTGTTAGTTTCTTTGTTGAGAAATTGAGAGAGAGGAAATAGTAGCTAGTAAAAGAAAAGAGAGAGAGAGAGACAGATAAAGGATAGGAATGGGGGTTGTTAAAGGCCAGGAGTCACACAAGTCACTCTTTTTTGATTCATAGCATACATTTTTCCTGGGTTTGCTGTATGGTGTTTTCAAATAGTGTACAGATTTCCTGCTGATTATTGACTCTGCTTTACAATACCTGTATTTTGTCATAGTTTGTTTTCTACAGTTGAGTTACCAAGTGATAGATTTTTTTGAAGTGTTCACTCTCCAAGAAGGCATTGATTCTTATTATGATGTGGCTTAATCCCAGATACTTCTAGTGAGGACTTCTGTTCACTGCTCAGGTTCAAATCTATAGCTGTCTATCCTTCCCTAAGCTATTCTTGCCCAAAGGAGAGATTTCACCAATATAGAGGAAGTCATCTATTATAGTAATTAATTACATTTTTGTTTTTCTCACTTATATCTCTGCCAATACTTATAGCTTAGAATAATTTATCTTTGTTAAATTTCTGTGATATATTTCATTGTCAATTTTTAGAAATATTACTTGATTTTATACTAAGTCTGTACTTTACATAGTAAGATTTTGACACCAGAATGGCTTCTGCTTTTCCCTATATGATGCTATTTGTCCTCCTGAATTTTTTATATCCTTCCTGTAGACTCTAGTCTTCATGCTCTATATCTTACCCTTTCTTCTTCCAAGCACCTGACATCAAATGACATCCAGGCTTCATTCAATGCCATGGATCTTATTTGTCCTTCAATTTATATTTTTAGGGCCTTTAATATTTGTTTAGAAGAATTAAATTCTGACTTGAATTTTATGTGAAATTGACTGATATAACAGTTTAGTCCCTCCTATTTTCCTTATATTGTCTAAAAATTTCCACATTACTCTTAACTGAGCATCTAAACATAAACCTTAAAATTTGGCTTTCCAGAGTTTTAAATTAAAAAATTATTTTTCTATATTTATTTGATTTATTTGATCTTGTTTAGAGTGAAATGCATCTTTCCTTAATTAATATAGTGAGCACATAGATTTCCTTTGTGCTTTTGCCATTAACTTATTAAAACTTTGGTTGCATTTGTTTTGGTTTCACTTATTAAATAAGGAAACTCTACTCATAAGTCTTGGATCTAATTATTCCATCTACTAACCAAAATGGAGCATTAGCTTCTCAAGTGTATCTCCATGGCACAAGGTGCCCTCCTCTATGCCACTGATGACTTTTTAACAAAATAACAACTATTCTGTGGGTCTCCCTGTAGTGCTCTGATAGATTTGTATCTAGTAGGAATATCACAACATACGTCCCATAGTTATTATAATTCTAATCATTTATAATTCTACAATTCCTACAATGATATATAATTATTTCAGAATTCTTTTTCCTATTATCAGATTTCTTTATCAGATATCTACCTCTGTGGGCAAGAGGGGTTAATGGCTGCTTCCAGCATTAGCTGGAAGGGAAGTTATATAAAAATATCTGTTTTCTTCCTTATTATCTGGAGGTAATCCTTACTACTTACTATGTTCCCTTTGAAACTGAGTGATTATTACATATGCTTTTGATTCAATCTCAGATAAAAATTATGCCATGTCATTCTGGCATACAAAATTCTATAATAAAAATTATTCACATATTCCTGAGTTTGACACCATAAACCATAAAAACCACGAAGCTTGATTTATATCACTGAACTACATTAACTACTATCATAGTAAAAGTACCTTTGATAAACATTTATGGTTGTTGGGGAAGAAAGAGTTGGGAAAGTGGCAGCATAAGTCCTGGACAGACAAAATTACTTCTGAAGTTGTATCCCTAAGTAGCTACCTGCAGAGATTTAGGAAGTTCAGTTAAGGAGACATGAGAATGTACTTTTCAATGTGCTTCTCCTTGACTCTCAAGCCACTCCTCAGATCTGTTTGGACGGCTTGTTCTGAAAGGTCTGGATTAACTTTGAAGACATTAAAATTCATTAGATATTTGAACTGATCACCTTTTTACTGGGAAGGATTATGCGAAATTTCCAATATAGAATATTTTATTTTAATGAAACAACTAGAACTCAATATGAAGAATTATTTAATATTAACCTGTTACCAGAAATGCCATATGGATTCAGAAAAAGACTTTATTTAATATTAACATAAAACAAGAAATGCTGTAGGGATTCAGAGAAAGAAGACTTTCGTATGAGCTAGAATTTTTTCAAATGATCTTTACACAACAGTTAGGATGCTAGTGAGGCCGAAAGGAAGTATAAGCTCTGTATTGGTAAGGGAGACCACTGAAGCAAAGACACAGAGACCAGGCTTCTCCTGGCATAAATGCATCAAACTGGAAGGAAGCCGCCTGATAGACAGGGGCAGTAGTTTGTGGACAGTGAGATATTGGGTTGCACAGTAATGGGTCAATAGATGTAGGATCTTGAATGTGAAATTGAGGTGTTAGAATGAGATCCAATAATTAAAAAAACAAAACAAAACTAGATCTAACCTGTGGAAAATATTGAATGTTTTAGTAGAGAAGATGTGTTTTATGAAGCATGGTCCATAAACAGTGCTCTATATGGATTGACACAGGAGAAGATGGGAGCATTTGCAATAATGAATCATGAGGCAATGATAAGGGTCTGGAATAAGCGAGAAACTTATTAAAAATCCATCTCATCTCCATCTACCTGCACTGCTATCAGATATTAGTTCTCACTATTAACTGGCTACTATAGTAATATGGAAAACCAAGAAGTTTGAGAAGATATGATTCTAAAGAAATAAGAAACAAATTTCTAATATCGTGTTTATCTTTTCTTTGTTACACTTTCATTCTCTTAATAAATTTCAAAGTTGGGCAACAATGAAATTAAAAAAAAATCATACGTAATATCCTCCTGGAAAACTGAATATGATTAGAGTCAGTAGTTTCAGAATATGTGTTTTAGTTTTATTCTATAACTTAAGATCCACTTGTAAAACTCTATCAATGACAAGTTATTTGTACAAAGGTAATATTTTTGTGATTTTTATATCACAAATTACAATAAGTTTATCTAGTGGGACTCCAAAACATCATTAGTCTTATTCATTCTATCAAATATTTTTTTATTTCAGCTAAATTCAAAAGCAGTAATCTATTTTGCTTTTAATACATTAGTTTAGGACAAAGTCCATTTTCCTTTTTTGTCATTCTTTTCTTCTAATGTTAAAACACAGGATCTGTTTCTCTTTTTCACAACATTTCCCATGACTAACTTTCTAACAAAGGCCTTTGTGAAATCTTATGACACTATTGCTCTTGAAATGAGAGGATTTAGATATAGACTTCGTTTTAAGAGGAAAAGTTATGTTCTAGGCTAAATACCTGGAAGATTGGATTGGTTTAGAAACTTTTTTTCCCCTCTAAAATATTTTACTGTCGCTCAGTATCAGATATCTACCTCTGTGGGCAAGAGGGGTTAAAGGCTGCTCACTCTCTCGAAATTTCATGTCAATTTAAACATAGGCGGGGGAGGCATGATTATATCCCAAGAATCACTGTTGCCATCTTGAGCAACACTAATGAGGATATTATAAATGACACTACTATTCTGATTATTCCCAAATCATGCATGAGTCCAGAGCTGCTTTAAAAACTACTGTTTTTGTCCATTTATTCTTCTAAATGAAAGAGTGGGATATATACAAATTATATATTTAAATTTTGAAAATATTGCGTATAAACACATTGTATATAATAACAATTTCAAAACTTAGATATTCCTCACGATCTTCAAACATTTTTGCCTATCATATCTGAATGACAATAGTAATGAACATTTCTAACACATTGTACCATTTTAAGTATTTTAAACATGCTAACTCTTTAATGCTCACAATAACCCTGTGAAGTACATATTTTATTACAGCCATTTTCCAGATGAGGAACCGGAAGCCCACAGAGGTTAAATGTATTCCGAGGGAGGTGGCAGAGGTAAGATCTGAAACCCCCAATCAGATTCATAAATCAACATTTGTAACTAAAAGCTTGTAATTCATGTCAAACTCATCACAACCCATATCGAAATTCAATTTCGAAAGTGCATGCTAGTCTATTCTGCTTAAACAGAACTACTGTTGTGATCCTAAAAATGGCTTAAAATGTAATTTTTTAGAAATGTGTTTTAAAGTTATTTTCTTTCCCTTCTACAAATATTCACTGAGCATCAGCTGTTCACTATGCTCAGTTCTGAAGACAATGGAAGCCATAAGGCAGACAGGTCTCTATGGTCTGATGGAGAAAAAAATGACTTAAACCAGGATTTGCAAGACAGTGTAGTAAAGGGTAGGATAGAAAAATAATGGAGACATCATTGAAGGCCAGAAGACTTTACCCGGTGGGGATTGATATGCTACTGAAAAAATTTTGAGCAGGAAAATGACTGCTCCAATGTACATTTTTAGTAAAGTAAACCTGCATTCAGTGAGGAAGATGCACACTAGTAGGGAGCAAGATTTGGGGAAGGCCATGAATTTGAAAAACCAATGTCTTGTAGTCTTCTACCACAATGCAATTTGCAGCCTCCACCCCCATTTGTCTCCTGCCAGTCTACCCTTTCTGTACTCTTCTCATTCCACATGTGGGTTGCCCAGCTTTTAGCCCTGAGCAGACACCTTTGTGCTCCCTACACTCTACCCCAAATAGTTCCACTTGAATAATCAAGGAAGACATTAATATGAGTAAAATATTCACACCAGCAAATGCAAGAGGATTAATCTCTTCAGAGATATCTTCCATTTCTGTTCTAAAGGTGTGAAAAGCAAGAAAGGGAGTGTTGGGAAAGAAATAGTCACATCTTACATTTGTAGCACAGAAGAAATGAAACTTATTCTGGCTGCATAACCTGTTGACATACAGGTTTGAACTTGGAACTCTGCTTTTGTTTTTCCCTGCCCTTGCCATGCAGGTAGCCAGGGCTTTGCACCGCTTTCATCAAGGAAGGTTTACGTAGAAAGGGAGAACAGCAATGATTTGTGGTCAGCCCTCCTTTCTGGTCTTTGCTTTCAAGCATCCTGAGCCCCTTGAGGGATTTATAGCACAGTAGAAGGCAGAGCCTCTGAACACAGTGCTCTAGAAAGAAAGGCCTGTGGAGTGAATTTAGAGACTGGACTCTGGTTATGGGTCCTTAGTCTTTTCAAAAGCTGGAGTGGCAACAAAGAGCCACAAAACTGAACCCCGGGAATGTGGTAGGTCTGGCCATCCAGGTAGAGTGGCGACAGGGGAAGGGTTCCCATCTGATCAGCTGAGTGAGTCTCCTCAAGCCCAAGGAACATTGAGGAAGAACACAATAATGACAAACTGAATTCCTTGCTAAATAGTTAAAGTCGGGCTCTGAGGATAATTTACTTTATTTTCCAGTTAACAGCATTTCTTAGCACAGGGATTTGTGGATTCAGATTACTATTTAAAAAAATCAAATTTAGAGCCATATAAATGTATTTTCTAATACTTGCTTGTAAAGGATTATAAATACACAACAACAACAACAAAGTAAAGCAAAACCAAGAATGATTTGAGAAGGAGAGCAGGAATTGTTGTACATGCATGGTCCCTATGGCCTCTGTATTATCATTTTACTCAAAGCTAGACTTTGAGAGGTCAATCAGGGATTTTGTAGTTGTGTTTGCTTTGTTTTGTTTTTGGAACAAGTCCTTGCTATGTTGCTCTGTTGCCCAGGCTGATCTTGAACTTCTGAGCTCAGGGGATCCTCCTTTCTCGTCTTCCTGGGACTACAAGCGCATACCACCATGCCTGGCAATCAGGTTTATTTTAAATCCAAAATTACAATAGTAAACAATAGTAAAAAGAAAACAAAGTGTTTCCCAAGGGGTCATAACTATCACAATGATTTCTGTTTTGTAACTTATCTTTAATTTGTGCATTTTTCACATATTCATAGTCATGTCTTGCAAATAATTCCATCTTTTCCCTCAAAGCCTTAATGTAGAAAATAACTTTCTTTATGTGAGAACTGAGATATTTATTTATTAATTGGATACAGAAAATAGCAGAGGGAAAGTAAGAATGGCTTGGTCATCATGTACTACACAAACAAATGTTAATGAAAGATTTTGAAGCATATCCCTGGGTGGTTTTTTTTTATGCTCTTCAATTCCTGGACTGTTGCTTTTCACCCCCCATTTTTTTTTTTTTTTTTTTTTTGCAAATTAACAGAAAGAGCACTGCGTGAACCAGGCCCTGGTTTTCCTACTTGCAGGAGCTTTGGGGGCAAGTCGTTCAGCTCTTACAAATCTTATTAATTGTCCTAGAAATGTGAGTTACAAATACTTATTTTATTTACCTCACAAGGTTATTGTGAGGACCCGAAGAATCAACTCAGGCCAGGAGCAGAGGCGCATCCCTGTAATTCCAGCAGCTTGGGACGCTGAGGCAGGAGGATCGGAGTTCAAAGCCAGTCTCAGCAACTTAGTGAGGCACTAAGCAACTCAGTGAGACCCTGTCTCTAAATAAAATACAAAATAGGGCTGGGGATGTGGCTCAGTGGTTGAGTGTCCCTGAGTTCAATCCCTGGTACCAAATAAATAAATAAAAAGAAAAAGAATCAAGTTAGAAAAAGACTCCAAAATTTTTAATACAGAGCACAAATGTAAACTATTGCATAGAACTAAATTATATACCTTAAGTTTAATTGCCTTGACTTTTCCCATCTATCATTTCTAAGTAGCTCAAGTTAATTCAAATAAACAATTGATATATGGGGTGACGTGTGCATGTATCATTCTGTATCATTCTGGCCACAGAACATACTGAGACATAATATTATAATTCATTGCATAGTACCATGATGTACAGGAAATGCTTGAAATTTGACTAGGTGGGCTACTTTTTCTCCATTTAGTTTTAGAAAGAGGCACTGGACTCTTATGGAGGTGCGTACCATATTATAAACTTCACAGAAATTTTCTTCATTATCTTTTTGTCACTTATGTGGAAGTGATTTCTCTCACAGCACAAAGATGACTTTCCTGAGCATGTCAAATGAATCTATTTTCTCTTCTCTTTAAAAGAGAAAAATAGTAATCTTCTGTTATTCTATGTGGACAGGACTGATTTCATACTGGCATTTTCCCAATCAAAATTGTTTTATTTTGAACACAAAAGCAAATTAATCAGATCTCTTATCTTGAAATTACTTGATGAAATCATGGCACTTATCTTACCTCCAAAGGAATAGATTTTAGTGTTCTTTGGATTTTCATTAGAAAAACTCAACTTAGGTTAGATATTAATAAATGTAATATCAAGTTGGAACGGAATAAGAGGGGACAGTTGACCTTGAGGTTCATGGTGCTTAAAAAATAAACAGCCACTAATTATTTGACATTCCTAACATTGAACACGTTTATCTATGGCTAGGGGTATAGCTCAGTGGTAAAACACTTGCCTGTCATGCTTGAGACTCTGGTTTCAATCACCGCAGAGAGAGGAGTGGTTAGGAAACCAGGAACTGCTCTAATGGAATGTAGTGGAACGAACACCATATGATTTCCCAAACTAGATCATAAAATGTTATGCTCTCTGACCCATTCTCTTGAGATACTCTCTGTGAGGCAAGCTGAACATCATCTAAGAAGTCCTACTATCCTGAGATACCTTACTGGCGAGCTCTCTTTGATGAGCTCCAAATAGGATCCCAGCTGAGCTCCCAGTCACAAGTCAGTCTCCAATGAAGTTATGAATGATGCTTGGGAATACCCAGCCCAGATGAGCCCCCATGACTGCAGCCCCAGCTGAAATCTGGTGGCAACTACATGGGAGAAACCCAGGGAGAACTGTGTGGCCTAGCCCTTCCTTGACTCCTAACCCATAGAATCGGGAGGAAAATAAAATAGTCTATGTTCATTTTTTACAGAAACATTAACTAGAAAGTAGCTCACTAATTAATTTAGGTGAGTCTTAGGTACATGATAAGGGTAATATACACTTTTCAAGTGACCAAACTTCTTACTGCTGGTATTATTATTCATTAACCTATGATCTATCCAAAACATCATTTAAGGCCTTGGTTCCTTTGTCTGTTAAATGGAAATATTTCTTATTTAGAGTTATTACAAAGTTAAAATAACAATACATGTAAAAAACTCCTTTCCAAAAAGAATAAGTATAAAGCATTATCATTATTCTAGATCTAATTAAAACTTATGTTAGCATCTTTTAATAGAGATTTTTGTATAATTTTTTGCAAATCAAGTTTTCAAAGAAATATTTAAGGTATTTTCTTATTTTCCATAATAATGTGTATTGTTAGATTGAGAGAGTGAGTGAAAAGAATACAAATTCTAGTTAAAGCACATGAAAGCATATGCCCATTTAAAGTTTCATGTTCTTTCCCGTTCTTCTTGTGATATTACTCAGCATGATGTATTATGGGGTTTAGGGGTGATTTGTACTCATCATAAAATTTTCCCTCAAAATTATTAGAGTCCATTTTGTGATGCTTAAGACTGTCTGAAAGTCATTTATCATCCAGAATTTATGATAAAACCACTGTTAGGCAGCTTCTAGACACTCAGTCATATTTACACTTCTGGAAAGCAATGTAGTGAAGAAACATTTAGGAAATGACCTTGATGCTTTTATATTGTGCTATTGTGGTAAATATCATTAATGCTAGAACTTTTCAACATCAATCCTATTAAGAATCAACTGCTAAGATATCTTAAAAGCTGTATTTCTATATTTCATTTCCGACTGTTTTCCTCAGATTGTAAAGAAGCTTTTTCTAGCAAGCCATGGTCCTTGATGTAGCATTGGAGTGTACTCTCTAAATCATTGACATTTGCTAAGGTCTTTCCAGAGATGAAGGCTACCTTCTTCAGGTTTTATGTTTGGGAATTATGTGCATATTCAGCTGGATTTCTTTTTCTGCACAAGGAGACTTGCTGTGCAAATAAATTGGAATGTCCCCCAAATAAGTCTCAGTGGTCTGAAAGCCTGCTCAAAAAGGGCAGTTGTGCTTCTTTGCCCAGATGGGTATTACCATTTTCTAGAGCCATAGATTACACAGGACCAAGAGCAGATGCCCTGAGTTCTTATGATCCCAGTGATATCCTACATTCAGGTTGGTGGTGAGTACCTCAGAGAATCTACTGTCCTGGTCCATATGCCTCCTCTTTCTTAAAGCAATAAGGAAAAAGAAACAAAACCATTTTTGTTTAGAAACTATAAGACAGTCTCAAGTCTCATTTTTGAAGAATAGAAATTATGTAAGTGCTACGGTTTTCCAGCATCAAAGTCATTTTTTAGTATAAAATATTTAGATTGTGAAACTTTTCTTGAAAAAAAAAAAAACAATGAAGAAAAGGCAAAAATTATGGAACATCTTAAATCCCCCAAAGTTGTATATTATCTTTTCTAGTCTTGTTTTTCTCTTTTCTCTTCTGCTAACTCTACCTCCAGTGTAATTAATCTCTCATTGACAAAAATGTCTATATTTTTCTAAATGTTCTCACTGCTGGATTGCCCTTACCTGCCATTGTCTCTGTTGCAGCCTTATTCTTCTTCCAATGCTCCACTGAAATTCTGATTTCTAATTCTTCCCACATGTTCCCCAAGACAATTATCTTTTCCTCAGATATATCTTCAAGTAAATTTGTTTATACTTCTACTGTCATCTATTTTGTTATTCATTATATAATTTGTTGAAATTAAAAATGCGTAGCATGTTGGTTGGTGAGAATTGTAAAGAGGTTGAGATTTTAGCTGAATGTAAGCTAACATGTTTGCCCTTCAGATCTATGAATGCTTGAAGAAGACACGTGACTCCTGGGTCAGAGACAAAAAACATCATTACACAAAGATAACTTAGTAGGTGGTATATCAGCATTTTTTGTCAGTTTTTTTTTTTAAACTCTGGATCCCATTGGGTAACACAAAGAAGACCAAGTAATGCATGACTAAGCAGTGGGTTACATCATGGAGAGGGATCCTGAGCTTAGGGAATTCAAGTCCATTGTAATGAACAGAAAACCTTCTTGAATTTTTCCCCAGAGGGAGACTATATTAGTTCATTTTCTGTTGCTATAACAAAATACCCAACACTGATGATTTATTTTTAAAAATACAGGTTTATTTAACTCTGTGCTGCACCTGTTTGACCTTTGGTGGGGGCCTTCTTGGTGAAAACATGGCAGAGAAGTGGGCAGGAAAGCAGCTCTGTGCAGAAGGGGACTCATTTTATAACAAATCATCACTCTTACAAGTCACTGCACAATACCATCATTAATATGTTCTGAGAAAGATGCCCCCAATAACCTAAATGCCTTCCATTTGGCCTTACCTCTTGAATGTTCCACCACTCCCAACATTACCACATGGGGGACAAAGCTCACAGCACGTGAATCCTTGGGGGGGTACACACTCAAACCATATACAGACCAGAGCAGAAACATATTTATTATATTGATTAGAACAATAAACAAACCTGTCCTTTGCTTCAGAGGTAGCTCCTTTTCTGTCTTCCAATTGTTTCACTATCCAAACACTCTTGAAAAGATAGTCCAAAACAAAGGAAGGCAGTACCCCTGCTCATAAGACAAAGAATGTCCATAATACATGGGATATTGTCTCCCATCATCAGTTTCCTCTATTGACCACCTTTTCCCTAGATTATAATAAATCCCTGGAGGGCAAAGAAAGGTCTTATTCTTATTTCTAGTAGTTCTCACAGAATAAATGTTTATCAAGAAGTTCCATTATATCTTCTGAGTAAATAGACTAAAACACCAAAGATGTTAATGGTTTCCTATGTCAACATCCTATATTTGGAAAGGCATAGCTACATGGAAACCAGTGGAGAATATGTTTATTTTGACAACTAGTGTTCCAGTTTTACCATGATTTTTCTCTTTGGGAATGACCAACTCTCAGGCCTTCCAAATCCTACTTCATCTCATTCCCTGACATAGCAGAAAGCCATTCTACTCTCTTATTCCTTGCATTACCAAAGTCGGATCCCAGGAAAGGAGTAGGATTCATTTGCACCAGAGTATAAATGACAGGTTACAGTCTCCCACAGCTGAGACCAACAGTGACAAGTTAAAGAGTGATAAAATATAAATTGTGGAAAGTAGGCAATTGCTAGCAACCATAATAAAGAGGAGATTTTGACTGTTGTTCTTGACCTTGTACGTTCACAATGCCTTGATGAATATCTTCCCTGCCTACATATGAGAGCAAGCTTGAGAAGTGAGTGCTAATATTACAGGGAGATTACTTAATATGTTAGTGATCTGAGAGTGGGAAATACAGTGTTTCAAGATATATCTCTGCTACTTGAGGGATAACACAAAGTAATACCAAATGGTTTTGAATCACAGACTAGGAAAAAAAAAAAACAAACTTGTTCCTGACACTTACTATACTCTTTAACTAAAAGAATCTGCTTACATAGTCCTCCCATTTATTATTATTTTTTTTCAAATTGAAACTCTCTGTAAACACTGAGAATGCTAAGAAAGCTTGAAAAGAATAATAATTAATACAAAGACCAATGGGGAAGGTGATTATCTTAACAGAAGAAATATGCCTGAGTATAAGGGGTGACTAGATGGATTTCATAAAAATTTAAAAGAATGTCTAGGGCATACAGTGCATTATATTTAATGCAGGATTTGCATCAAAATTGCAGAAATGCTTTAGTTGTATATCATTTTGAAACCATAGATAGTTGTGGTAATTATGAACCAACTTTGCTAGTTAATATTCATTGCAAAATATTAGACCTCATATTTTACATGCCTGGCACCATCCCAAAATTCAGTTCTCACTTCAAAGTTACCATCTCAGAGAGATGCCAATCTAAATCTGCATCCTTACATCACCGTGCAGTCTGAAATGATCCCATTGGTGTGTCATTTGGTAACTTTTCCCTTCCTTCCCCTAGTACATGAGATTTCCAGAAACAGGGTTCTTGTTCATTTCTTCATGACTGTTTGCTTAAAGCCTAGAACAGTGTCTAGGACACTGGAAAAATCAGTGAAGTCAAAGAAAGAATGCATACATTATTTTACCCTTTTAAGGCCAGAGCTGGGTATTGGACTTCTAGCTGTCTTGGCATCCACGGGTTCTTGGTAGTTGTCAATTGTCCTCAACAATGTGCTGGTCAAATTCATTTTCTCAAAACTCATGGATCACAGGTAAATCATTCATGGCTTGGCTCCAGAGGAAAAGGGCCCTTTCATCCTTTCCCTCACAGTTACTGTGGCTCTGTCTTTCTTGTGCTATTGCTTCTTTCTAAGATTTGGAATATTCTTCCTGAGTGTGTAGTAAATCACTCCTGGAAACTCTTTAATGTTTTAGTGGTTTCCTCGGTTCACAGACTATCTTCCCTTCACCCTCCTTCCACCAGATCACATGGTGTTTTTGTCAGCCTTTTATGCTGCTGTGAGTAAAAGACCCAACAAGAACAATTGTAGAGAAGGAAAAGTTTATTGGGGGGCTCATGGTTTTGGAGATCTCAGCCCAAGGACAGTCGGCATCATTCACTGGAGCCTCCAGTTGAGGCAGAATGTCATGGCATAAGAGTGTGGTGGAAGGAACCAGCTCACATGATGATTAGAAAGCAGAGAGACTCCACTGGCCAGATACAAATATATACCCCAAGGGCATGCCCCCAGTGCCCCACCTCTCCAGTCACACCTTATCTACCTTCAGTCACCACTCAGTTAATCCCATCAGAGACTTAATCTGCTGATTGGGTTAAGGCTCTCATAACCCAGTCATTTCTCCTCTAAACCTTTCATTGTCTCACATATGAACTTTTGGGGGACATTTCACATCCAAACCACAACATATGGCCTTTGGCAATTTGTGGGAGATGTCTGTTTACAACATTTTTCCTTGTACACACATATCCAACTGCCCTTGGTATCCATAGAAGGATTGGTTTCAGGAACCCCTACAGATACCAAATGGACATGCTCACATCCATCCTATAAAATGGCCTAGTACTTGCACATAATGTGTGCACATCCTCCCATAAACTTTAAATCATTTCTAGATTACTTATAATACCTAATACAATGTAAATACTATGTATATAGTTGCTATACCATACTATGTTGGGAATAATGACAAGAAAAAAGGTCTATAATTGTTCAAATAGATACAATTGTTTTTCTGAATAGTTTTGACCTATAGTTGGTTAAGCCTATGGATACAGAATCTGTGGATATGGAGTATCAAATGTATTTCATCTTTATTTTTATAAACTCTGAAAATAATAATAATCCTGGTGAACTAAAATCCATATTCTAGAAACACAATTGGGGACCAGTTATGGTCCTGACTGAATATGATGTGAAACTAATGAATATGGAGGACTGACTCTATGTATGACAGATATTATGAATGTTTTGTTCTAATAAATATACAGAAAATAACGGTAGAGTTTCAGAGAGAATACAAGCCTATTCATTCATAAATATTAAAAGCAAATACTGGTAGGCAAATAGTGGTGCTTTCCTGTAATCCTTAGCTACTCGGCTTAGGGAAGAGGATTGTAAGTTTGATGCCAACCTCAGGAACTTAATGAGACCTTGTCTCAAAAACTAAGAAAAGGCTGGTGGGTATAGCTCAGTGGTAGAGTGACCCTGGGTCCAATGCCCAACAACACAGACACACACACACATACACACACACACAAATTTTATAAGGCCAAATTTAGGGGTAAAAAATCTTCTATTTAGTGATTGAGCTAGGTCCTATAAAATTTAAGTCACACCAAATATCAGATTATCCAGTTCACAGCAAAGTATCAGATTACTCAACCTTCCTGAACACAGGCATAATTTTAATAACTATTTTCAGAGTCCAAAATGCATGGACCCCCTCTCACTACCAAGCATTATTTCTAACAAACCATATTACCATTCACATTTCTCCCTCATCTGTTCCTAAAATCCTGCTCATTTTGTGTTTTCTACAGAAGCATATTCCCTGAAGGAAAAATCAGGGAGCCTGCAACTGCTGTTAGCACAAGAGTTGACCTAGGAAGGAGTCGTGCTTTTTCAAGTAGGAGGTGTAATCTATCTCCTTGTAGATAACTGTCTGTCTCCTTCTGTGTCCCGAGGGTTTTCCTAATTCATCTTGCAGATCAAACCTGGTTAATCAAAGCCTGGGGTGTGTTTGTGAAGGACAGAGAAGGGTATTTTTAGGGGAAATGTCCACAACACACATAGGAAAACTTAGAGTTTGCAAATCTTCGCTCATTTTCTTACAAGCTTTCTCTATTTATTTACATTATTTTCTTTCTTGTCTTGTTGTAAAATTAAAGGAAATACTACTGGTTTTCTTGCTCTGTTTTCCTCTTTTTGTTCAATCGTATGATCTCCCTTTTCTGTTCACTAAACCTAAAGCAATAAAATTTTTATACAGTCTCTACATGGCCCCAGTAAATGCTCTGTTGATTGCTCATTAGATTGAGGAGATTGGGTGGCAAATACGGAGACATCTTGAGAATGATTAGGGGAGTTTTCTTATTCTGGCAATGCTCAATTACTGAGTTGGAGAAAATTGGGAACTGAAAGAGCTGATTCATCCCTATTTAATTGTTAAGAGACCAAATAAATACTAAAAGGAAGGCAAGACACAGACTCTCACTGAGAATGCTGTGTTTCTATGGATATGATGGTAATCAACTAAATGAGATAGAACACCTAAGATATTTATATGTACAAGAATTCTATCAAAAAGGGGAAAAATATACTCAGTATTGTGCTGGAAAATTTTATTTTGACTGAAATATTAGCAAGTGATCTACAGTCCTTCTAGTGAAAGCCATGATCCACTGGAGCAGTTGGGAAACATTGTCTTTAGTTTCCCTTGTGTAAAAATTTGAGAGCCCTAGGTTAAACCACACAGCCTTTCTTACAGCTCTGTATTACGATTGCACCCTAATATTATACAAAGACATGCTGATAATATAATCCATTAAGCAAAGAATTCAAATTTAACTCCCAGCTGTAGCTTTCTGTCTAGTTCATATTAAGAATAATCTAGTTTCTTATCTAAACTTACCTCTAAGCAGTTCCTTCATCTGACCCACAAAGCTGTGAGGGATGTATCTTTGTCTCAAAAATATGGGTAGTGTTTAATTGTGATTTAAATTCTCTCATTGTGGTCCACAGATACAGGTGCTTCAAGAGGGAAAATAGGGGAGAAGAATATTTTTAAAAAATAATGGTGAATGATTATAAAATAAATACAAAAATAAAACTCAGCTTCACCAGATGGTCAGTATTGTTTAGTGGCTCTGTGTAATCAAGTCTGTGAACAGTATAAAAAAACCTCAAGGCTTTGTCAGCATCTTGAAACACAAAAAGCACACATGATAACACACAGTCACACATTTGTACCAGATATTATTCTATCACTGTCTTGGATTTCTCTCTCCAGTAGCAAGGACCTGGTCTTTATGAGATATGACCTACTAACTGACAATGTAGAAGGGGGGAAAAAAAGAAGCAAAAAACAGAGAAGGTTTCAAGTGCTAATCTAATTTTCAAATGTAGATTGAAACCAAATAGAAAACTACTCTATCTTAATTTATATCTTTCCTAAAAAACAAAAGTTGACATTTGTATGGTAATCTTTCAGTGAATTTGAAAGAAAGAAACAACCAATTCAAATATTTCAAAAGGATTCTACCTGCCTTTAAGAAAAAAGTTCTCGGAGACCTATCAATGACAAGAAATACCTTTCAAGCTTCTTCTCAAACACTGTCACATTTGCCAGGTGACATTTTCTTCTTCTTCACATAACTTATCTGACACTAGAGCGTATCAGCAATATACTACAGGGAAGATAATTGGAATCAAGAAAGCTAATTCACCTTTCTGCTTCAACTGTCAGAGGGGAAAAAAATGAAGTCACAGCAAATACTTTTAAAAGCACAACAGTAGAATGTCAATTTCCTGACTCAGCAACCCAAACAAAAATGGCAAATCTATTCACAAAGCTGTAAGAATCTGCCACATCTGGTATTCAGTGGCATAATGTGCTTTCATAGTTAACTTGAATGGAAGTTGTAGGAAAAAAAAAAAAAAGACGTGACAAACAAACCCTTTGCCCCATCCTCCAAGTAAGGATATGATACACTGCAGAAGGGTATATTATCCAATAAATTGATCTGAGTTAAAGTATAAAACTAGAAGTTTGGTATAACAGCAAAAGTTTAAGGAAAGGAATTCTGGGTGCAAAAAAAAGAATGATTTCCATATAATATTGGACAACACAATTTCAGTGGACCACATACTTAATCAGAAAGCAAAAGGATCCCAGGTGAATTTTAATTCAATGATGTTCAGACCCCATAACCTTTTTTTATGCCCTGAGGCAAAGATTCCTATGCTTTAGGCAAAAATAAACATGCTAATTATAAAAATTCCCTTGGTTCAAGGAGAAAATATATCTGACTTGATAAATACCTTATTTCTATTTATGTCAAGTTGAGGGAGTGGCTCTTTGAAAGTAGAAAAGAACAATTACCACAAGGTCTTCCTTCCTTCCTCCCCGACAGCCACCCCCTAACACCCCCACCTTCACCCCAGGAATTACCTGACTTAGGAACATCTAACTCCCTTACCAACATGTTGACAAACTATTCTAAAAGAGGAAGGATCTTCTCTCATGGGAGAGAAAATATCCAAATATTTACTGGGCCGGCAGCCATTGTATTAAGAAAATTCCTTTCTGAAAGGGGGCAGAAAACTGCAGTGGAGTGGGTAGTGAGACTGGCAAACATCTGTCAGACATCAGGGAAAGCCCCTCACCTTGCCTATCCCACTGGATGCCACTTTCTACCTGGCTGAGTAAGGGATAAGGTAGTTCAAGTCTAAGTTTTGATCAGAAAAGCCCAGATGTTACCTAGAAAAGAAAGTCCAAATTTCTTCATTTTCTACTTTTACATTAGGTACTTAGAGGAAAAATATCTAGGAAAAATTTTTTTAGACAGAAAATTAAAATTTTATAGGCTGAGCTCTGAATCCTGCCTACTGCCAAGATGGTATCCTATTATCACACTTGTGGAAAGCATTCAAGGCATGAATTATTACAGACTAATTCCCAGCCTGTCACATCTTACCACCTAGTCTTCATACACCAATGTAAACAGAGACCATTTTTGTCACTAAGAAATATGTTTTTATTATGAAAGTTTTAATGTAATTAATTCTACTTCTAGCTTCAGGTTCAAGGAAGCATTATCTATTTGCCTATAGGTACCACAAATGGTAAATAAGCCTGCCCTCCCATGCCCTTTTAACTTTGAACCATCTTTTTCATGTCTTAGCTACTTCAGCATCCTATACTTTTGCAAAATTCCCTTATGGTCAGTTCCAGTATTGTTCCATTAGAGGTTGATTGCTTGCTTCCTTCCTTCTTTCTTATGCAAGGACTTATTGATTTCCTACTCAGGTTAAAACATTACACTTGGAAGTGGGGAAACAATACTTAAAACAAATAGTTTTCTGTCTTAGCATCTAAGAAGGACAATACTCAGTAATAATAACTTAAGTTTGATAAATGTTATGATGGAGGGGAAGAATAGTTGCTAAGGAAGCACTTAGAGTGACAACCTGGATTAAGGGATGTGATGAAGTTTAATGTAGAGGGAAAGGCTAGGGATGTTGCCTAGTGGTGATGTGCTTGACAGCATGCTCATGGGTTAGGATTCATCCCCAGTGCTTCAAAACAAACAAATAAACAGAAGCAGCAATGGGAAAAAAATCAAATAGAAATTTGAGGATGAAGAAAAGTTATTTTGGCAAATAGGGTTAGGATATGGTTAGAATGAGGGGTGGGGAATTTTGGGGTTGGTGGTATCAGCAAAGATCATATCAAGACACATTTTCATGCTCTATTAAGGAGTATTCCTGGATCTAGGACCAATGCAATTACCAAAATATTGTATGTGTTATTACATTTGCAATACAATAAGATTCACTATGACCAGAGAATGTATCAAAAAACACCCATGAGTAGAGGTAAGAAGATCAACAAGGGGCTGGAGTTGTGGCTCAGCGGTGGAGCACTTGCCCTGGGTTCAATACTCAGCACCACATAAAAATAAATAAATTAAAGGTATTGTGTCCATCTACACCTAAAAAAAATTTAAAAATCAATGAGATAGCTGCTGGAATCATCTACATAAGAGAAAATGATGAATGACCTAGGGAGTTGTTGGTGAGGTTGGTGAGAAATGGATGGATTTGAAATATGTAGAAGACGAGGGTGGAGTCTATGATTCCAGGCATGAGTGTTGGAGAATAGAGTGTGAGGGTTCTTGAACACCTGCATGGATATGGTAGACATTTCCTAAGATGGGAAACATGGTAGAGGGAACATATTTGGTAAGAAAAAAAAACGAGGTTAATTTGTATTAATGAGTTTGGGATGATTGTGGGATATTCTAGTGGAATTTGCCTCTAGGAATGCTGACGATGTCAGTAGCCAGTTTGGGGGAGGGAGGGCTGGGAACAGATCAGGGAAACATGGATTCCTAGAGGAAGAATTATAGAAGTAGATGAGATAGCCAAGGGAGTGTGTGGGAAAAGGCCCAGAACAAAGCCTGGAAGGAAACAAATGTTCAAGATAGAGACATGAGAAGAGAAATTTGAGAATACACAGAGGAGCAATGCAAAGCCAGTGGCCCTCATCCTCCACAGGTCCAATGTCTCAGGATTCTGGAAATAACTGTTTCTTCCCCATACCTATCATTGTCTCTTTCCCCCATCAAACTCACACTTTTGTAAATCCTTTCTTTCTTATGACAAAATCTCTATTCCTTTGGAACGTTGTTCATTGAGGTTCTCAGTGCTTTGCAGGATACAGAGCTGTCTATATGCACTTAACTTCTCCTCACTTGCAAGATCTCTGTTCTTCTACCTAAGCTTTGAATTCTATCCTCTCTTCCTTCCCCAGGAATCTCACATCACCAATTATTCCTTCTCTATCCTGAATCTTCACTGACCCCTTTGTACTGGAGTCTTCTCCTTGGCTTTGCTCAGGTACCATCCTCTTAAGGAAAAGCAATGGACCTTTGTCTCTACCTACTCCCTTCCAGCTATTGCACTATCTTCTCTTCACAGGCAAACTTCATTAAATGACTGAAGTTCTCTTTTTATTAAAAGAACTTATTACTCTATTCCCCCACCCACAGTCACCTGGTTTCTGTTCCAAGCATATCCTAGAAACAGCCCTCATTAAAGTCACTAATGATTTCTCAGCTTCTAAATCAATGCATATTATTCATTTCTCAATACTCCATCTTTTTTGAAATATTGTTTTCCCTTGGACTGCCAGGAGTCAAATATACATTGTAAATAAGAGGCTTAATTCTCCCTGTTGAAAATAAGAGAAGACATCCCACTCCCCTTTCACAGCATTTACTTTAGAAAACTTTTAAGTAGTTTTTCCTCTCTCTGAAATGCATATAAACCTTTTGAACCCTAGGTAGACATTTTGTCAGCTCTTTGACCTAAGAATGTCTTTTTCAGGGACCTGCAGTCATCTCTTTGACATGCAAATGGGAGATAGCAACCCTGTCTTCCCCATTTCTGTGTCAGCAGAGTAGAAAGTCCTTCTCTAAATTGCAAAACTGTGTCTCAGCATAAAGACTTAAGAAGTTTGTTTTCACTTATGTGCAATCAATTGTCTAGCCATACATGGTCATCCTAATTACCAGGTAAAATTAGGATGAACTATGTGTAGCAAATAATGCTGTTAAGTCCTTTCATTTGAGGACTTGTTACTGATCTTGAAAATGTGTATGTAATGGGATGAATCAGATTGACTATATAAAAGGATGAGATATCTGTCTTTGCAATTTCTTAGCATATGTACCATATTCTGATTAGATTCTTTTCAATAATAAAACAAAGACACATTTTTTTTTTTCTCTTCTACCTTTGTGGAGAGGTCTTCTGGGTTGGGAGAAGATTTTGGCTCAAACTGTATATCCTTGATACTGGTTATCACCAACATTTCTTGTTTCCCATTCTGTATAATGCAGTTCTCCTTCACATCAATCTTTCTTCAGCATCAGAAAATGATTTTTCAGAATGTGAATATGATTACATTATAAAGCAAGGTCTCTCTCTTTCCCCATGCCACTTCATAAAATACTTTAATAACTCAAGATAAAAATTAAAACCAATACAACAGTTTACACAGATCTGTAATTGCCAACTTTATCTTGTAACTGTCTCCTTATCTTCAGTAACACTAACCTTTCAGTTACTCTCATGTACCATCTACCTACAGTCCAGAAAATTCTCCCCTCTTTAACCACTCCCATCCCACTTTGCCTAATTAACTCCAGTTTCCACTTGGACCTTGTCTTAAGTATCGGATCTTGGAAGAAGCTTAGCTGTCACAAAGTCAAGGCTAGATTTTCCAGGTATAATTATCAGAGCACTGTAGGCAAATTGTAAAATAAATCATCACAGATTGTATTATGGAATTATTTGATTGTGTCTATCTTCTGCATTTGACTACTACCTCTAAGAGGGCAGAATCTTTTTTTAATTTACTATTGGTACCGTGGCCTAAAATATTGTCTGACATATGGTAGGAGGTGAAGAAATGTTACATCCATCCTGTTTCTCATTGGAATAAGAAAATTGCCATTGTATGCAATAAATGAGAAAAACCTCAGGAAGTTCAATATTAAATTTGTTTAATTGCTTGTTTCCTCTTGAATCTTAACTACAAAGGTATGTGGCTAAGAAATCAACTAAAATGCTTTCTTATGCATTTCATTTGCAATCAGTATTGACTGCTGTTTCAGTTACTGCTGCTTATCTATCATGTAATGAATTAACCCAAAACTTAGTGATCTAAAACAGGAGTTGACAAACTTTTTCTGTAAAAGGCCTTATGCTAAATATTTTACATCATCTCATTGTAGTATAACAGCAGCCATTGAAAATATTCAAACAAACAAGTGTGGCTCTGTTCCAATAAAATGTTACAAGTGGATACTGAAATTTGGATTCAGTGGATATTGAAAATTGAAATTTTGTTGCCCAGATATTGTTGTTATTTTTATTCTCTTTCAACCTTTTTATAATATAGGATCTCTTAGATAATAGGCCTTCCAAAACAGGTAATAGGCTATATTTGAACCATGGGCCATAGTTTGCCTGCAATATTTTTATTATCTTTAACTATTTGGAAGCATGAGAATTAAGACCGAGCGTAGCAGGGTGATTCTTCTGCTCCTCTTGATGTTGACAGAGGTCACTTGATAGTACTTGGCTTTGGAAGCAATGACCTGGAGGATCAAAGCCAGCTTTATTCATATTTCTGGCACCTTATGGGAAATGCCTGAAAGGCTAGGCTCAGCTGGGATTGTGACTCCAATTGCTGAACTGGCTTTCAGAGACACTTAAGATTACCAATACACATTTTGACAGAGGCTAAGATATTTTCCACATGTAAAATGAGTCCGGTTTTGAGAGGAAAGAATGATGCTTATCAGCATTAACAAAGTACCATGTTATGGTGGAGTAAGTTTCTTAGTTGCCTCATAAGAAAGTGCCTATGCTAATATAACACTGTCAGGTTTTGTAAAACTCTTCACTTTTCATCTCATCATTTCCTTTTTTCTTCATCCTTCAATTGCCTTTTCTTTTCAGTTCAAAACAAGCCTGCAGAGTAAATGCTGAAGCATAATCCTGTGTTAATTTATGGGCCGTGGTGTGGCTTACTAGAAATGAAATGCTCTGGTCCCATGAAATCCTAATCACTTTCACAGCCAGCAGGTGCCAGAGTTAAAGCATTTCCGGTGAAGTGAACAAGAACATTAAATAAAACCAGTGCTCGGGACTGGATGCATTTAAGTCAGGAAGAGGAAAGTGCCATGCTCCTGATCAAAGCCTGGCCCAGGGAGGCAACTTTATTTGGCTTTAACTCAGTGGGAAAGGCAGTAACTTCAAATCCATGGTCAGTTCAATTCAATTTATGAGAGACTTACCCAGTTATTTCTGTACTGCATACCAAGCAGAGAGGTTCTGAGTTGGCTTATGAAAAATCTCCCAGGTAAAAGAGATATATAAAAATTGTCTCCTGTGAAAGTTCTTTCAACTATCCCTGACCCTTTGAGCCATTTTCCCAAAGCAGATCAGAATCTCAAAAGAAGAGGAAGCATCTGTATTTGGAGTGGACAGCTCTGGTTCATTCCCTGGTGAAAATTTCTCTCTCATGTGGCACAGGTGGTGGGAAAAGCCCTCTCTATTAACTACTGACTAGGAGTTGCCTGAATGAAAGTGAGTTTGAAGAAAATCCAAATTTAGATGTGCTGGGATTAATGAATGTCCCCAAAGTACAAATGACTCAGAATAATTGTTTTAAACACTAAGAGCAATAGATATAAAACGTCTTTAAATGCATTGTAAATCTACAATATGACAGATTAATGTGTAATTTTAAAGGACCACAATTAAATTCAATACTAATTTTAAATTATGCCAATTCCAAAATAAATTCTTGAAGCTGGCAAAAATTTTGCATATATCCTCAGCATCCCAGGGCTGTTATAGCCAAGAAAGTAATGAAGGGAAATAGAATTTTAAGCTAAAAACTACAGATAATCAAAAAATTTCTGATGTGGTATTAGGTTTTTGAAAGTCTGGTATGAATACCTTGGCAGGAAATGTATCTTCTTAATAATATTCAACTTACAGCAATATTACAATCAGCTTGCTTAACTTAAGATGTCATGCAGAATATTGCCCATTGCTTTAATTTTGAGTGTAGTTTTGATTTTGAATGCCTGTTTTACTTTAAAAATGACTTTATCAGCATAACGGGGTAGTTCTGATAATAACTAAGTATAACATCATAGACATGCATAGAATTAAAGGTATTAATTGTGCCTCTAGTACCTCTTCTAAGTTTTATGCAAGTTTTAGAACTGGTTTTTAGTGACAATGTAGTAATAGTCGCATTAGCCAGTGATTGATGCCATCTCTGGACATATGTAGCAAAATCTAAGAAGTATTTGTTCATGTTGTGATAGGAGCACTGAGAAAGGATTGAGAAGTTACTCATAAGCATGGGACAGGAATGGAAGGAAGAGGGCAAGGGGGATTTTTGAACAAGGCCGATATAAATTCAGGCATGAATTCTCTGAGTCAGACAATAATCTGTGGATGTCAGGAAAGAGGAGGAATTGCTGTTCATGTGACTAATATTTGTGTGTGTGTGTGTGTGTTTATTCATTCACATTGGATAATAAAATAGTTGTATAGATTTACAAGATAAAGGAAGTAAATCCTTTAGAAGCTCCTGAATTAGATACCTTCTGTTAGTCTATGTCTTCAAAGAATACTACAAGAATAGTTTATTAGCAGAGATCTCCAACTCCCTTCTTTCTCTAAACCAGTTTTGTGAGAATCATAACATGGATGATTCAGTTTTATGAAACAAAACAGTTCTGGAATATTACTGCTAATGGAGCACTTGAAATCCCTTTGTATTTTGACAAGCCAAGTTCAAATTGTATTTGTGGGCACAAAAACATGGTTTGTTTTTATCTGCATCCAGACACCTTATCCCTGCAAAAGTTTTGTGCCATGAGTTTTTAAAAGAAATAGTCTAGAGTTTTGACAGTGTTCTCTGCTGATAATCCTTAACCAATTAAAGAGGACCCACCAGAGACCTTGTGCATAAAAGATTTACAGAAAAGTCACAGTGTAGTGAATTAAAAATGAAGAGTGTAATGATAAGTGAGCAATTTTTGAATAATAGCATATTCAGTAAAAGACAAAACATATCACCTCAAAATACAATGGAACAACATTTATAAAGATATCTTGGGAGAGGTTTCTCTCCCTTTAACAACTTGAGAATAAACAAATTTCTTCAGGGTTACTTTGAGAGACTACAACACTGAATAGGTAATTGGGTCAAACATTGCCCTGTTTTGAAACAACACTCCAGGGACATACATGTTTAATCCTCAAGCGACAACATCACTTTGATAAAATATTTTGAAAAAACAAATGTTTCCTAGCTGAACTAACAGTAGTAGAGGAAGAATCCAGTTTATTTATTCTTAAAGGAGATTGTGCACATCAAAGCTTGCGTTCATTCTATTTGCTGCCACCCAATAACTTTGAGTTTTTAGACTTGGATGTTACTTTCACAACATTTAGTGTTGTGTGTTTATTTTCTTCTTACGTTAGGGACATTGGTGGTAGGAAATAGATCTGTGGCAGGAAGTAAGAGCTGTAGAGTCATAGACTATAGATAGTGCAAGGGGTAGAATTAATATGTACTCAGTTCCTATTGTGTATCAGGCACTGTGGGAGGTTTTTTGTTATTTATAAACATCACAATAGCCTTATTAAGCATGTATTAATATCCCTAACTTGACAGATGTGAAAAAGGCTCAGAGAAAACACATGATTTGTTCGATGGCATATAGATAACGTGATGGTAGAAACAGAATTTCAGATTAAGTCTGTCTGTCAAATTCTAATGTTATATTCTATTTCACAATGGTGACTCATCAGGTAGAAAACTTGATATCACCTAGGCCAGTGCTGCTCAAATTCTCCTACGTGTGTGACCCAGCTAAGGATTGTGTCAAAAGGCAGAATTCGATTCAGTTGGTTTAGGGAGGAATCCAAGGCCCTGCATTTTTAATAAGCTCCCAGACAGTGCTGCAGATGTTGGGGACTTTAAGTAGGTAATTTCTAGCTTATCCTTTTGGGTTCAGTTATATGGAAACCTGAGGTTCAGAGAAAGAGTCTAAGATCCCATAACTCGTTAGCAGCAAAGTTGAGTTTGAGCCAGTGTCAATGCCAAAAGATATTTTTTGAAAGTAGCCCCCTTCTAGTCTCTATCAGATTACCAAAGAAGACCCATATAAAAACGCGTGTACTTGCTGTGCAAACTCACTTACAAGAACTCCCGGAGCCCCTCCCCCTTTTTGTAATTGAATTGCAGTCCCTTTGTTTTATTTGAAATTCTGGAGTCGCCACCACCGTGAACCTTGTGTTCTGACTTCCAGTTAGTGCCTTTCTTTCTACTGTAGCTGAAATGTTATATCTCAAAGTAGGATGCACAAATGAGTAAGGGAATGAAGTCATTACAGTCCCTCCACAGCAGGGGCCACACACTCAAATGACCATGGCCTGGCAGGGCAAGAAATGAAAAGGAATAAAGCATGCTTGGCAGGGTGCTGACAAACTTGAGAGCTTGTGTATATCCCAAGAGGGTAGCTCCTATATAGCTCCTGGTGAGGTCCATCCTGTGAAGTGTCATTGCAATGGCGACTGGTCTTTCAGGTTCTCAGAGACGTTGGAAACTTTGTTTCCTTTTCTTTTTAGGTTCACAGGAGTACAGAATTATCATACACCTCCAGTGTTCCCTCCCTAGTCTCCCCTGCTATGAACAACCCATACCAAAGTGGTATATTTGTTCCAATCTAGGAATCAACAAAGATACAAACATCATCAACCAAAGTCTGTGGTTTACATTATGATTCCTTTTACATTATAGTTCCCTCTTGCTGTTGTCTATCCTATAAGTTTTGACAAATGTATCATGACATTTATCTGCCACTGTTGTATCATAGAGTAAAATAGTTTCACTGCCCTAACCCCCCCCCCTCTCTGTATTGTGCATATTCACCTCTCCCTACTCCCACATTAACTTCTGGCAACCACAGATCTTTTTTACTGGCTCCATAGTTTTGCTTTCCCAGAATGTCATATGGTTGGAATTACAAGCATGTAACCATTATAGATTTTCTTCTTCCATTTAGTAATACGCATCTAAGTTTCCTCCACAGCTTCTCATGGCTTGAAAGCTCATTTATTTTCAGCACTAAATAATAGTTCATTGTCTGGATGTACAAGGGTTTATTTATCTACTCATTTACTAAAGAAAATCTTGTTTGCTTCCACAGTGTGATAATTATGAATAAAGTCACTGTAAGCATCTGTGTGAAGATTTCTGTATGTACATAAGTTTTCAACCCATGTAGCAAAATGCCAAAGAACATGATTGCTGGATCACATGATAACAGCATGTTTAGTTTTCTAAAAAACTGCCAAATGGTCTTTGTTTTGTATTTCATTTCACAGGTGCCATTCTGCATTCTGCCCAGCAATGAATAAAAAATTCTTCCTTGTTCCACATCCTCCCTAGCATTTGATATTGTCAGTGTTCTGGATTTGGTGCATTTTTATAGATTAATTGTGATATATCAGTTTTTAATTTGAATTTCCTAATGATATATGTATGATGTATTGCATCTTTTAATATGTTTACTTGTCATCTGTATATCTTTTTAAGTTAGGTATTTGTTCAGGTCTTTTGCCCGTTTTAAAAAATTGTTTGTTTTCTTATTATTGAGTTGTAAGAGTTCTCTGCATATTTTGTATAAAAGGCTTTATCAGATATATATATTTTGCAAATATTTTTTCTAGTTGTGGCTTCTCATTCTCTTGATACTCTATTTCACAGAGGATCAATTACTTTTATCACGGTGTTTGCCTTAGGTTTTCTATATAAAACTCATTGCTAAACGCAGATCCTCTAGATTTTCTAGGATTTAGATAATTTTATAGCTTTGCATTTTTTAAAAAAGGCAGAAAAATCAATAGAGGTAAGGGAGTAGCGGGTGGTTGGAGGAAAGGGGAAGGAGAGGTACTGGGACCTGAATTAGAATCAGATATATTCCATGCTTTTATAATTATGTCAAAATGGATCCTACTGTCATATATAAATAAAAAGAACCAATAAACAGGGAAACAAAAATTAAAAATATATAAAAAATAAATAATAAAGAAGACAAAAAATTTAAAACTTCCCTAATTGAAACCTGCACCCATTAAATAACTCCCTATTCTGTCCTTTCCCCAGGTCTGCATAACCACCCATCTATTTCTGTCTCTATGAATTTGATTATTCTAGATACCTCTAGGTACTGTATCATATAATACTTTGTTGTTGTTGTTGTTGTTATTGTATGTGTGTGACTTGTTTAATTAACTTACCATATGTCCTCAATGTTCTTTCATACTGTAGCATCTATCAGAATCCTTCCTTTTAGGACTGAATAATATTTGGGTGTGTGTATGTGTCTTACTTCATTTATACATAAGAACACTGAGGTTTACTGTGTGGGCTCTCTCTCGTCCAGCAAGGAGGTCCATGGAACAGGGTAGAGGAGAGTGTGCCTGCGGAGTCACTAATCAAGACCTCCAGAGACCAAGCAGGAAGCAGGTCTGATTTTATTGAGCAGTTACCATGTACTAGCTACTACCATGTACTCAGGTAGTAGCTAAGCAGATTCTAGGCAGCCACCAATACCATTTCTTGCCATCGGTCCTTGCAGCGACCAATCAAGGAGCGGGCCATGGAGCAAGTGCAGGGACTGCAACACATGGCCTCACACCCAGGGCTGTGCCTATGGGGTAAGCGGTCTGCCTCTCACACACCTAGCATGAGGGGAGTGGCCTGCCACCCAGATGCCCTCAACGTATGCCATGTATGCAGTACTCCATGCACTTGTCTCCACAGTTTACTAGTCTTAACCATCCAAAGTTCAAGAGGCACGACTAGAGTTATTTACTTCATGCCCTTCTCATCCCAGTAGTAGTTGTATATGTTGAATAAGCCCAGAATGTGTCCAGAGATTCTACACAGGAATATATTCTGTTTTGAATGTTACTGCAGGTTGGAATCTGGGGAGGCAGACTCTCAAAAATTTGTATGCAGGACATTTGATGGAATGTACTTTTTGTGATCACACCTATGGAAAGACAAGGGTGGAATAAGTTCTGAGCTGTGATGTAAAATCAGCAAAGACCTCAGCCAGCCCCATAGAGGCCTCTTCTGCCCAAATTGCCAAGACATATCTTATGGTTTAGATGTGATGTCCCCCCAAAGCTCATGTGTGACACAATACAAGAAGGTATGGAGGAGTAATAATTGGGTTATAGCCTTAACCTGATCAGTGAATTAATCCCTGATGGGATTAACTGGGTGGTAATTGGGGGACAGATGGGGTGTGGCTAGAGGGAGTGGTTCATTGGGGGCTTGGCTTAGGGGCATAGGTATCTGGAGAGTGGAATCTCTCTATCTCTGCTTTCTGATCATATGTGAACTGCTTCCTTAAGCCACACACTCCACCATGATGTTCTGCCTCAACGTGAGCCCTGAGGAATGAAGCCTGCTGTCCCGGGACTGAGACCTCTGAAACTGTGAGCCCACAAATAAACTTTCCTCCCCTAAAATTGTCTTCATCAGATCTTTTAGTCACAGCAGCAAAAAAAGCTGACTGAATCAGCAGAGTACATTCATTTCCAAGCCAAACTATTAGAGATTCTAATTAATTCAGAAAGGTTAGTACAGTCTAAACTCTTCTATAGTTAAGTAGTATCTCAGCAAACTGTGATACTAGAATCTTCATTTAAGGCATTGCTTCCTCTGAGAACATTTAGGATCCTCCAGGGATTGGAGAGGAGTGGGGGATCCTCATGCAATTCTGGATAATCAGATATTTATGTGTTTCTGTTTGTCCTGCTCTTCAGATACAGAATACCAGATAATTCCTTTCCCTGCATTTTCTCCCCAATAGAATTTCTAATTAACTTTGACTTCAAAATGCTCTTTTGAATATGGGGTTGGCAGTAAACTATAAGAGGGTTTTATTAAATAATGCTAAGCAGTAGTTCCTTTCTAATGCCAACATCTGGCTAGGTAAGACACCTTGGGTGGGTTATAGCCACTAAAATAACTTTTACAAAATAAACCTAATCTAAGAAAAGAAGTAGGTGTTATGGGGTTTTTTTCAATCACTAGTTTCCTGTATCATTATTGACATTTCTGATTTCTTAATTTTTCCAGTTTTATAATTTCTAGGATGAAATCTCCTTCACTTTACTTTTTTTGACACCTCTCTTCCATCTTTCAAAGCTTTACTTTGAAGTCTTCCACTGCCTTCTTTACATTTCTTTTGATGTCAAGGGTTTGTTTTACTTAAATTCTTATTTTTAAATAATTTTAAAGGAGTAGAGGGAGAAAAGATACAACCGGCAAGCTCTGGGTATTAAATATGAAAATGTTTGTGAGAAGGCATTCTTTGCATAACACATTGTGATTAAGAAATAATCTAATTTTATATAAGTGGGCTTGGGAAACAAAGCGATGCCCTCTCAGCCTTGGTTTCTTTTTTTGCAGGAGAGATGCAATGGGGGAAGCAGATAGGTGTACATAAATGTCACCTTTGCTAGCACAGAGGAATTGAATTAGCATGAAAGACTGTATGTTAGTACATGGCTTCCATGTTTGCTTTTTTTGGAAATAATGTAGTGAATTGGCAGCAGAAGAGTTCCATATGCTACCAATGGTGGCTACCAAAATACATGATATATCAGATATAATAATTTAAAGGCTATAGGTTTTGATTGTCTTGCTTTAGTCTAAATACATTAGCTAACATTTGCTGAGTACCTTTTGTGTGCAAGACACTGTTCTAAATTCTTTTGGCAACTTTCCCACACAATCCTAAAAAGTCGACATTTTAATCTATTTGGGCTGTAAAACAAACTACTTTATACTGGATAATTACAAATAATAGAAATTTGTTGTTCACAGTTCTGGAGGCTAGAAAGTCCAAGATCAAGGCACTTGTAGATCTGCTTTCTGATGAAGATTTGCTGTGCTTCATAGGTAGCTTTTTCTTTCTTTTCTTTATTCCTTTCCTTTTGTTTACTTGCACCTATTGTTTATGCAATTTACCATTGAGCCAGATCTGCAGTCCTTTTCTGAAACAGGGTGTCCCTAAGTTGCTTAGAACCTTGCAATGTTGCTGAGGCTGGCTTTGAAAGACTTGCAATCCTCCTGCCTCAGCTTCTGGAGCTGCTGGGATTACAGGTGTGCGCCATGGCACCCAGCACAAGTGGTGATTTCAATATGTACTCACATGGTGAAGTAGCCAAGGGAGTTTGCTATAGCCTCTTTCATAAGGGCACTAATCCCATTTATGAGAGTAGAGCTCTCATGATTTAATCACTTCCCCAAAGCCCCACCTCTTATTCATTATTATTACACTGGGTATTAGGCTCCATATGTAAACTTGGGATGGGAAGTGGGAAGGACACCAACATCAGATCTGTAGCTGCAGGTATCTTATCAACATTCTCACTTTACAGAAAATGAGGCACATGAAATCGGTTAACTGCTCAAGGTCACATAACTAATATGTGACAGAGCCAGGATTTGAACTCAAGTAATCAAGTTCCAGATTTCCTTTGACTGTGTGTGTGTGTGTGTGCGTGTGTGTGCGTGCGCTGTATTGTCTCAAAAATCTAAAAAACTGTCTCTCTTTGGTGGAAAAATAAGCCCTAGTTCTTAGTGCTTGCTGACACTTGGGAGTGTAAATACAGCCATCAAGGCCAATTTCAAGGCATTAACATTTAGTGATTGTTTCTTCTGGTAAAACTGGGCACAGCATCGCTTTAACCTCATTTGAACTAAATTGAGTGAGCCTGGAGCATCTGATGTTTCTTTTGTTTCGAACTTTTCTTTGGATTTATTTTTAATCAGCTTAATTATAATGAACAGAACAAGAAAGGAAGACAAACAATATTGGTTTTATTTAGGAATGGAAAGAAGTGTTTTGACACTTATGGTGCTCAAGGCTTTTGCACAAGCTAGAAAGAAATAGAGATAGATCATTAGCAATTAGAAGGAAATTTGTTTTTCCACATTTACTTTGATTTTATTATAAATATTATATGTCACCATCCACATTACAGGAATCAGATTTTAATTAAAGAAAATAAATGAGCAAATACATCTCATGCACTGCATAGAAAAGTCACAAGTTTAAATCAGTTTGACCAATTCTTTAGTGCACTGTCATTGCATTAGAACTATAAATAGCTTCCTTTCCCTTTAACTCAGAAGCAAATAGGTTGATCACAGCAGTTTTAACTTCCATTATATCTATTCTGAATGTAGCAATTATTTTATCCTTCAAATGGGTTTGCTTTCTTCAAATACTGAATTATTATCTGACCGTGGGTTGTACAAGAAAACATTTATCATATAGTATTAACCACAAACATTCTTATTTTTGTAGACCTCATTATGTCATTTTTCTAACTTTGTCACAGATGAAAATATACCAAGTAACATATACTCAATACTCAATAAGATAAAAATTTTAAATATGTTCTTTTAGAAGATTTTTATTTTTAAGGCTTAGGAATCCTAACACAAAATTCACCAGCAAAGTGACATGAATAGGTATTAATTTATCTTCACAGTTAGTATCAATTTAAGTTTATACACACACACACACACACACACACACATATACATATATCACTAGAAATTTTTATTCCAATGAATTTAATTACAGTATTAGAGATACTGAATGAGTCCAGTTTTGTCCAAAATTCAATCACTAAGCATCAGAATTAATGAGACTATAAAGAAGTTCAACAATTAATAATCATGGGCTATAAAAGTGTATGTGCATAATATAGCAATTAAAAATAACATTATGCCTATTATTTACCTTCCCAAACCAAATCACTTCATAGAGTGAAAAGATATGTTTTTGTTTCCATGTATATAGATACATTTATATTTCTAACAATTTCAAGTCAGTATAAGAATAAAGCTCTATTAAGAATACTCTGAAGGAGGAAATGCCAATTGTTTGATATATCTATTATTTGGTATGTAGTATTTCAAGTGTAACCTGTTAAAATTTGAATTATATAGTTAATATTTGAATATTTTGTTCAAATACATGCAGTTAACATTTAGGTGTTTTATATGGAATTTCTGGTAAGAGACCTTTTGGAAATTTTACAATTAATTCAAAATTCCTTGTGTGAACTATTTACAAAAAAATCTCAAAAGATTATATTTCTTGGTGTTGGTTAAAATATTCCTTAGGTTTTGAACTTATAAAACAACTATTTTCATTCTTATCTTTGACTTCCTGCAGGTCTACAATGCTTTCTTAACAACAACAAACTATATATGTAGGTAGCCCTGAACAAAAGCCAGTATTGCATGTCCGAAGTGAATGTAACCACTATGCATAAAATACCTAAACCAAGGATATTAGTATTACCTTCCTCATTGGGTTATGGTGGAACTAAATAAGAAAGAACATGTAGAAGTGCTCAGTTTCCAGTGCTAAATCAATGATGGCTTCTGTTATAATACTCTAGCACACACTCACACACTCAGATTAAAGATCTTTAATACTTGAATTTCCCTCCCCCATCATAAAAAAATAATGTATATACTATATAGTATGTGCTGAGCCATATCCCCAATCTGTTTTTATTTCTTGAGACTGGGTCTCCCTAAGTTGCTGGGAATGGCTTTGAACTTGTGTTCCTCCTGCCTCAGCCTCCAGAGCTGATGAGATTACAAGTGTGCACCATCGTGCCTGGTTGTACTATATTATTATTTTTGGGGTACCGGGAATTGAACTCGGAAGCACTTGACCACTGAGCCATATCCGCAGCCCTATTTTGTATTTTGTTTAGAGACAGGGTATCATTGAGTTGCTTAATGCCTTGCTTTTGCTGAGGCTGGCTTTGAACTTGCGATCCTGCCTTAGCCTCCTGAGTCACTGGGATTACAGGCATATGCTACTGTGCCCAGCTAGTACTACATTATTTTTTAGGAGCAGTTTTATCTTCACAACAAAATCTGAGGAAGGTAGAGATTTCCTCTACACCCTCTCACTCAAGTTCACAGTCCCCCTATCATCACTGTACCATACCAGAGTAGCACATTTGTTACAACTAATGTACCTGCATTGGCGCATCATTATTACCCATAATCCATAGTTTACATTATAGTTCACTCTCAGTGTTGTATATTCTATAGGTTTGGATGGATGTATACTGACCAGCACCCATTTCCTTTCTCGTTTTGTTCATTGTTCATTCTAATATGCTGATACCATTGCAAGATCAAAGAATAGTTTCACTGCCTGAAAAGTAGTCAGTTCTTTGTCTATTCATTTCTCCTTTTCCAGGAGCCTCTTGCAGCCACAGATTTTTGTGTCTCCATAGTTTTACTTTTAATTTAATAACTTACATGAAACTTTTTACCTATTCATGTGTATTTTATATATCAAGAGTCTATATTGGACCACAATACATATGAATTGTACTGTCATGGGGTATGCTCATTATAGTCACTCAAGGTTACAGGTTGATAGGGGCAACAACCATCATGTTGTTATGCTTGGAAAAAAAAATTAAGCTTGGGAAGGTCTCACAGTCCATTTTTGCTTACCACTCATTATCAGAAAGTTACATGATTGCACCAAATCACAAGGGGACCAAGGCAACCAAAACCTACAATATGCCAGGTAGGCAGATCTGGGAATGTTCGTTGAATATAATTCAAGACTTCCAGTATATACTGTACCTAGTAGAACTGAGAACACAAAAGAAGTCATTTTTGCCACATTTAAGCAAAGTAAGTGAAATAATTTAAAAAATTTGTTCCAGAGATTAATCAAAGTGAATAATGATGAGCACAAAATCAGCAAAATCTTTATTACATACTGTGGGTAACATTTTCCTTTTTGTCTATTGTGCTAAAAATAAAAACCACTCCAGTGAAGTGCAGCCTCTGGTATAATAATCAAGACATTTTGATATTGCTGATACCAAAATCACTTCCTTTTTCTAAGGGTTGCTGTTAAAATGGGCTAAGATAATGCTCAAATTTAAGCCCACCAACTCCTGCATTGGTTAAGTAAAATAAAAGGTGTGAGTACAAAAATATTTTCTCTTAAAGAAACAGAATGAAATATTTAAAAAGAAGAATCTAAGTCACAATATTAATGTTTTCATAGTCAATAAGGAAAGTTGCTTAATCCCTGTGTGCTTAGGACAAGGTCACTTCCCCTAGGATAACACATATGCAGTAGTGGGCAAATGAACATTTTTGATAGGGTCAAAGGAAAAAAAAAGCAGCACAAGGTGACAAAATCTCTGAACTGAACTTCTTACCTTGACCCTATGCTATATAATAGCCCTGAATCTATAACAATGCCATGGCCAGGATATGTGGAGCAAACCAATTACTGTCTGCCAGTAAAAGTTAAGACCATGATTAAATTTTCTAGGATTCCCTTCCCAAGTTATTTCTCTTGCTTTTCCCAAGTCTTAGGCAGACAGTTGAGTTCCATCTATGACTGGCTCACAGATCCTTTGCTGATTGTGCCATCTCCCTGTTTCCTACATGTCTTTCCTATAAACCCACGGAACATCGGTATCAAAACACCATCAAAGATGTGAGTTTCCTTTGTATGCATCTTCACCAGGGATAAAATAATTTTATCTTTCCAAAAGAAAGGATAACACATATGCAGTATTTAAATACTATCTTATTCAAACAGCGCTTTAAAAATGCATTTCCAAAGCTAATTCCATTTCTCTTTCTCCTTTAGATATATGGAGACGTTATTTTCATCAGGAAGAGTGAGAGTTAAACAGAAAACACCCTTTAGAAACATATGTACATTGATTTTTGTCAGCTGAACTCCCAATTTGCTGAGGAATGACAGGCCATGAATACTTTAAGCTTCACTCTCCTTTTTCTGGTGGTAAAAGACTGCCTAACTTATTAATGGTAATATGCAAAACAGGAGTATCATCTTAAAATAAATATACTGCAAGTTTAAGTCTGGCTTCTTGTCCCTTTTCCAAGGCCTTGCATCAGATTTAAGCAAGTTGGCATCCTTCCTGGGAACCCTCGAAAGTTGAGGTTTCCTCTTCTGCTTTGTGAGTGTGAAGCTGCAGAACTGTCTCTTTATTAGCTTTCAGAGTACCATAAGCAGTTGCTAAATCTAGACTTTGAGTCCTCATTTGTGGAGAATCTGATTTAATGGGATAGAGCAGAGGATGTTTTTAAAAAGTCTCCCCAGCCAGCCATGATACATAGCAAAGCCTGAGAACAAGTGATCTGTGCCACTCTCAAAATTACAGCTTACTTTTTTTTTTTTTTTTTGGTATGTAGATTGAACCCAGAGGCACTTAACCATGGAGCCACATCCCCAGACCATTTTTGTATTTTATTTAGAGATAAGGTCTTGTTGAGTTGCTTAGGGCCCAAGTTGCTGAGGCTGACTTTGAACTCTTGATCCTCCTGCCTCACCCTAGTAAGCCACTGTGTCTCACTAACATTACAGCTTTCTACCCTTAACTATGACAAAGTCAAAACCAAAATGGGTGCAGAATACTGAAGTTTCAGGATAATGCTGTACATATAATTTTATTAGTTAATGACTCCTGATTTTTTTAGGGGTTTTAACTTTTTAATATCTTTTTATCAAAGATGTTTTTAAAATAACATGATTAACAGTTTAATAAAAACCCAGTTAAACAAGTTATTAGAAATCATGTATATAAAGCCTAAAAGTAGTCAAAAGTAGAAGTTATTTTTTATTATATTACATTTATACTCCTGATACCTAAAATCGTTTTTCAGAGTAAATTATTTACAATAGAAAGGGAGGCAATATGTATTCGGGTCCTTTTATAAAAATGCCATAAGATGAGGCTGTTTTTAACTTTTTCTCTTTGGCTTTTTAAAAATTTATTTATTCTGATTTGTTATACATGATGGAAGAATGCAATTCATTTCAAATTACACATATAGAGCACAATTTTTCACGACACTGGTTGTACACAAAGTATTTTCACACCATTCGTGTCTTATACATGTTCTTGGGGTAATGATGTCTAACTCATTCCACCATCCCCTTCAATAGATGAATGGATAGGAAAACTTTGGTATACGTACACAATGGAACATTACTCAGCATTAAGAGAATAAAATCATGGCATTTGCAGGTAAATGGGATGTAGTTGGAGAATACAATGCTAAGTGAAGCAAGCCAATCCCCCAAAACCAAAGGCCGGAATATTTCCTTTGATATGAGCATGCAGACCCATAATGGCAATGGGGGTGGGGCATGGGAAAGGAATGGAAGAACTTTAGATAGGGCAAAGGGGAGGGAGCGGAAAAGGAGGGGGCAAAGGGGTAGGGGGGTAGGAATGATGGGGAATGTGTTAGACTCCTGATTTTAAAGAGAATGATTCTGAAGGAAAAAGATGCTGCTAAAAGCTGGGTTCAATGGTGTACACCTATAGTTACAGCTGCTTGGGAGGCTGAGGCAGGAGGATGGCAAGTTCAAATCCAACCTCAGCAAAAGCAAGGTGCTAAGCAACTCAGTGAGATGCTGTCTCTAAATAAAATACAAAATAGGGGGCTGGGAGTGTGGCTTAGTGGTTAAGTGCCCTGGAGTTCAATCCCCTGTACCCCCCCGCCCCGCCCAAAATAAAAGAAAAAAAAAGGGGGGAGTGGGTTGGTGATGTGGCTCATGGTTAAGTGCCCTGGATTCAATCCCTGGTACAGAGGGAGGATAAAAAAACAAGATGATGCTAAGAAAGCAGACACACAACTTCCATGTACTTTTCAGATGTAGTTCAGAAGTTAGGAAAATAATACCAAGCCACAAAACACATTATTGACTTATTTCTAATTGTAATCCCCACCTCTGCAAAAGACATTAGTAAAATTACAGTACAAATCAAATGCCCCCAATGATTTGTAAAAGACATGACCAATACTGAATATCAGTAGCTTAAAGACCAGAGATTTTTGTGGCTCAAAACTTTCCTACATTCAGAGCTCCATTAGAGAGTAATCCAAACAAAATCAATATAATTGCTTACCAGAAGATTGCCCATATTTTCTAATATGTGCAAAATAAAAAGCATCTATATTAATAGCATTCTTCCTGCTTCAAGCTATTAGGAACACTAGGTAAAACTAATAATCAGTGGTCAGAGGTATGTCATACTGAACATAACAAACTGAAATTTAACCAGGACTAATCTGCCAAGTCTTAGTGGTAACTCTTCCTTTGAGGAAGACCTAAAAGGCTTGTATACTTTAATGATTTTAAGTACTCAAATATAGCTGACTTGGATTTAGTATATTACTGTGAAAATATATTCCTGAAGTAGTAATTTCTTGCAACATCAATTAGAAATTCAAATATCATTTACATTTAAGTCTATACAACACATACACATATGGATATTAATTTTCAGCGAGTGTACAAAGCTTAAATAAAAATAGAAAATACAAAAATTTCAGATGTAGAAAGTGCCATTTCAGCATAAATTTATTTTTGTGTTTACTTTATACAAAAACCTTACAATGCAGACAACCACTACATGATGATCATAACCTTTTGCTTTTGTTTTTTTCTTCTTTAAATACAGATAGTGACAGAGAAGATGGATTAGATGCAGTCAACTTTTTCCTCAGTTGGTTCATTTTTTAGAGAATTATAAACCATGAAACTAAACTGATTAAATGTTGGAAGTTTATTGCAAGCAGCACCTTGGGTCAAAAAAGAGAAAGATGTGTGGTTAAATATAGGATGCATATATTTATAACCAACACAGATATTGCTATTTGCCTGGACACTGGCAATTGTATACATATGTACAACAAAGCTACAAAGAAGTACCTTTCTTAGCACTGAGTAGTTATAAGAGAAAAAAGAAAAAAAAAAAACCCAAAAAACAGGTGGTGGGGAAGCAATCCCCTTGAACTTCAGAAAATCTGCAGATTGTCTGTTCCATACACATGCTGTTGTTTCTTTTTTAATGTTTTCATGTCCCTTTCTTACAAGAAATTATTCAGGAACATCATCCAAAAATTTTATTTCCCTAGCCTCTAGAACATTCCTACGATCCATCCATTAACACCCAACCCCGCCCCCCGCAACATCACTGCTTCTTATTCTTTTCTACTCTGTTAATCTCACAGAAAGAAGAGTTATTTGACAAGGTGCTTTTTGTCTTGGGTTCATCTTCTGCTTAAAAACCCTTGGGGGAGATGTCCCTTCTACTTTCATTATTTCAAATGTAAGGTACTAGTCATTTTAAATTCATCTACAATTATATAATTAGCATTTTCCATCCTATTAAATCCAACTCCGAGCCTTCTATAGTTTATTTCTTAAGAGAATCAATGAAACTGACTTATTTCATACATAAAACCTTCCCTCCCCATAACTCTTACTGACTTTTTGTGTTTTAGTACTTAAAAAAGAATAAGGAATTCCTCAAACAAGTTTTTCAAATACAGACGTGTGGGAAGTAAAAGATCAAAGAAAATAATAAGCAGTCTAACCTAATAAGTCGTATTGATCAATAAGCTGTATATCTTCCCCATCTGAAAATTCACTAATGAGAATCAGCAGTGGTTGATCTTAAAATGCTTTGAAACTGTGATAGGCTCATACGGAAAGTAAATGAAGCAAAAGACATGCCTCAAACACAGTGCAAAAATAATTCTGCAAACTTCTTTGGTTTACAAATTAGTAATACATTTTGTTCTTTTGGAGCTCCCAAAAGATCTAAATGGCTGAAATATTTAAGTAACAATTAGAAAAGAAGAATGGGAAATAATTTATCCCTACCTTTCTAATTAGTAAAAGCATCTGACTAAATTAGTACATCTCAACATGTAGGGATAAGAACTAAGAGCCAAAGAACAGATCATAAATAACTACCGGTAGTCAACAAAAAATGGTTTTAGGTATATTTTAACACTTGTGGGCCTTGAAAGACCATCAATTAACATTTACTCAGAGCCTACTCTACATAGTTCCCTTTTCTACTGACTAGTATATTGTACAATATAGTATTTAAAAGAGTTTGCATAAATCAAAATTCAAATTCAACTTACCATAACTTCCAGTTACATTGGCACATATAACAGCCCCAAAAAATTTTGGAAAATACTTCTGAATTCTTGAAATCACTTTTTGGCAAGCTATGGTTGGATCTTCTCCTCTACTCATATATTCTACAGCTTGGTAGCTGATTTAAACAGAGGGAACTTCAGTATCACAGAACAAATGCAAACTCCAATCAGGTAACTTTAATTAGAAATTTAAAACTAACAAAACTGTCATATTTGATAGAATACATATAATGAGTGGGAGTGGCTAACTCTCACTAAAGCATCAACATTGAAGCAAGGAAATCTTGATATAATGTCATCTATTAAAGTCATCCACCATTAGTTTCAGACTAAGAAATTAGCTTTTTTTCCTGGCTTAGTATTTTTTGACTTTGGCTGAGTTTCTGGCTTGGTAATAATAACCAGAAATCACAGAGAATAGAGGTTACATTTAAAAGAGAAAAGGTGCTACTATTAAAGGAAAAAATAATGTACACGTATGCAACATGAAGTTCTAGTAATTAACTGCACATAGGGACTATGTTTCATACTTTCATCAATTATAATAGCTCCCTGACTTAGTGGACTTACATTTGAATAAATCATAAATATTCTCATCTGTGAAGTAGGGTACTATTCTATTTCATGGAACTATGATTACTTAATTTGAATGATCATTAAATGATAGGCAAAAAGTTTGTATATAAATTTCTCAAAAGCTCTTGTGCACAATCAGATTATGCAATACAAAAACTCATTTTGTATCTTGACAGAGAACATATCCCCTATAAAGATCTCTAAAATTTACAAACGTAAGAAGTCATACCTTGGCAGAAAACGCATCAATATATCACCATTCCCAGTGGCTGCAGCTGCCCCTGCAGTATCATCAGCATATGCCCCAGCTCCAGGTATTGGTGAGTCTCCTATTCGACTTTATGAGCACACAGCATAAGAATTTAGGACAGGAAATCAAGTGTAAAATAAATTATATTATGAGCTGTTTCCAAAATAGAGGATATTTCCACATAACTACTGATTATTGTTTTAAGTAAATTCTTCACAACATAGAGAAAGGACTTTTGTTAGTTTTCCAACTTAGTTTTCACAAACCTACATTAATTAAGAATTTATTAATAGGTTTAATGCAATGCCAATCANAGATTATGCTAAGTGAAGCTAGCCAATCCCTAAAAAATAAATGCCAAATGTCTTCTTTGATATAAGGAGAGTAACTAAGAACAGAGTATGGTCGAAGAGCATGAGAAGAAGATTAACATTAAATAGGGATGAGAGATGGGAGGGAAAGGGAAAGAGAAGGGAAATTGCATGGAAATGGAAGGAGACCCTCAGAGTTATACAAAAGTAGATACAAGAGGAAGTGAGGGGAAAGGGAAAAATAATACAAGGGGGACAAATGAATGTCAGTAGAGGGGGCAGAGAGAGAAGAGGCGAGGGGAGGGGAGGGGAGGGGGGATAGTAGAGGATAGGAAAGGCAGCAGAACACAGCAGACACTAGTATGGCAATATGTAAATCAATGGATGTGTAACTGATGTGATTCTGCAATTTGTATTTGGGGTAAAAATGGGAGCTCATAACCCACTTGAATCAAAGTGTGAAATATGATATATCAAGAATTATGTAATGTTTTGAACAGCCAACAATAAAAAATTAAAAAAAAAAAAAAAGAATTTATTATCAGACATGGAGTATAAAAAAGTTGAACCTATAGAACTGATGAAAATGGTGGTTGCTTGATACCAGGGAGTGAGGGAACTGGAGACATGTTGGTCAAAGGACACAGATTTACATTAGACAGGAGGAATAACTTTATGAGGTCAATTGTATATCATGGTTATTACAATAACAACACCTTTATTACTGTCTATTTGACAATTGCTCAGAGCAGATTTTAAGTTGTAATCACCACAAAAAAAAAAATTTTGTGAGGTAAGTTAAATCACTATGTCTGTGTATGTGTGTATACATATATGAAAACATTATACATATGTCATAAATGCTTTTTACTTGTCAATTTAAAAATTGAAAAAAAAATTGTAATCAGCTTGTTACATGCCAAGCTGACATTCAAAGATTTACAATTACTTTTCTATAATTACCATTCTTTATCATTTGATTTCTGAGTTATTTTAAGAGGCTCAAAATTGATTTTCTTTACCTAACATCTATTCTTGCTTCCTATGCAATATGCCAAACTCTTGACAAAAGCTTTTCCTTGTAATAAATCTTTAATCCTTTTCTACCACTTCAAAATAAAATTTAGACGTCCTTAAACTAACATAAGACTCCTTGAAATATGGTTCCAGTCTTCCTTTGCAGTCTTACCTTCCACCACCTGCCTCTCCACCATGCACTGACAACCTCTTCAGCCAGCAGAAGCCCTGAATCTGAAGTGAGCACTACTTTTACCTGCCAGTGCCTTTGCTGTGAGGATCCCCTTTCCTTTCTGTGACTCAAGGATCAGTTCCTAGCTAGCAACACCTTATTGGCATTACTAACTACTTACTTTAAGCCACCCTAAACTCTAAAGCACTGGCTCTGACTCTTCCTTTGGCACTTAGCAGATCTAATGTGTTTTCTTTCACATTTATCTACATCAGCCATGAGGCTGGCACTCTACTTGGTTGTACTATCCTCCATAGCACCCAGCACATACTGCTTTACATTATATATATTTGAGAGTTCTGTTCTTATGAAAACACTAACCCAGGTATTTTGAATTTTATACCATTTGTAGATGTACCAGCAGCAGTACGTCCAGTTTTATGGATTACAACCATACCTGGAAATAAACAAAAAGTTGTCAGTACCTAAAGTTTACTTCAAATATAACAACATTATTGAGCAGTTGATAACTTCTTGGTCTGAATGTTGGCTCCCCAAAATTCATGTCCACAAAGTGATGAATTTAGGAGGGAGGCTTCCGGGATGTGATTAGGTCATAAAGGCACAGCCCTAACAAATAAGTCTATTACTTTTATTAAAGAGGCCCAGAGAGCTGGCTAGCTCCTTCTACTGCATGAGGACATGAAGAAGACATCACCCATGAGCTATGAAATGGGCCCTCACCAGACACAGGATCTACTCATGCCTAGACCTTGAACTTCTAGCCGCCACAACTGTGAGAATTAATTTCAGTTGTTTGTAAGTCACCAGCCTTTGTACTGTGTTTTCACAGCCTGAATTAGGAAAATAATATAAATATGCTCTCATTAATTTCATGTAGAAGTAAAGAGAAAATTTGTGGATAGTGAAAATTATATCAGTAGTATAATTTATGCACTGTGATGACATGGATTCATACTGTCATTTGATAGACATCCCATATCCTTCCTCTTCAAATTGGTGAATTACTTTCCTTTTTTTTTTCCCCCCAGGGGTAATTCCAAATAAAATCACTAAAATGGACTAGTAGAAAAAAGTCGGTCCTAAAAACTTGGAAAAAATTATTTAAGGCCACTTTAATATAGCAAATGATAGCCAGGCAAAGTGGCATATGCCTATAATCCCAGTAATTTGAGAGGCTGAGGAGGATTGCAAGTTGGAGGCCAGCCTAGAGAAGTTAGTGAGATGCTTTTTTAAAATAAAAAATAAAAAGGCCTGGATATGTGAGTGGTGTAGCTCAGTGGTATACCATCCCTGGGTTCAGTCCCTAGTACCACCAAACAACATAAAGAACTAACTATCAAAGAATTAAAAATCAACACATGAATAGTCATATTTGATTTGGGGAGTCTTGTATAAGCAATTTAACAAATACATTCATGTATACATAAAATCTCTCTTATTTATATACATACCAAAGACAAAAAATGAGAGAGAGGCACTTACTTGCCAAAATCAACTTCTAGTACATGAACAGGGATGAAGAAGGTAATTAACTTTTAATCATGAAAACTGTATAAAAGACAAATTACCAATAGTATCATGACCATAATCATCTTCTGCTTTTTTATAGGTAGGATCATCCTTATTTAAGATACCAGGTGGTTTGTAGGGTCCACAGTATTTTGAAGCATCTGGTATTACATTCTGTAAATAAGATTTAAGTTTTATTTTTAAGAAAGAGTATCTTAGAAATTGACAAGTAGTTATGTACAATCACTTAACACTAGTAAGAAATATATGTTAATGTAAACATAAAGATTAGTTGAGTCTTATGTGAAAATTGATGAATATATAAGTTTACAAAATTCCCATGCTAGTCTCAGAATTACATAATATGGGAGATATATAAAACACATAGAACAGGTCCCTGAATTTTGTCTTTATTTGCTAAAATTCTAAGCACAATACAAGAGTTTTTTTTTTTTTTTAATTAGATATTAATCCAATGGAATAAGGTACAACACAATGGTACTCTTCAGAAATTTTTTCCTGGATAAATAAGAATTCTGAGATTTAAAACCACTGTTTGCAATCCACTTTTTTCTTTCCAAAGCTAGGCTTATGAAATATGCTCTAAGTGTGGTACTCTGGATTCCTTTTAAAATTTTTTTAAAATATATTTTTTTACTTGTTGATGGACCTTTATTTTATTTATTTATATGCAATGCTGAAAATTGAACCCAATACCTTACACATACTAGGCAAACGCTCTACCACTGAGTTGCAAACCCAGCTATCCTTTTGAATCTTAAAGGCACAAAAATATAATCCACATTTATGAATTTAGGTGGTATACATAGATTGGTTTAAAATAAGGACTGGGTGAGGTGATAGACTCCTGTAATCCCAGTGGTACGGGATGCTGACCTAGGAAGATCTCAATTTTGAACCCAGCTTCTGTGAGGCTGTCTCAAAATTTAAAAATACAAAGGGCTAGTTATATACTCAGTGATAGAATACCTGATGGGTTCAATCCCTAGTGGCATAAAAATAAACAAATAAATAAAACAAAACAAGAAACTACTACAGGTTGATGATCCCTTTATCTGACATTCTTGGAACCAGAGATATTTTGGATTTTTGATTGTCTTGGATTTTGGAATATTTACAAGTATACCATGGGGATGGGACTCAAGTCTAAAGCAATTCATTTATATATCATATACAAGTTTGTTTTGTATACAAGTGGTCTGAAGGTGATGCTATACAATATTCTTAGTGCACCTGCATTTTAACTGCAATACATGAGGTGTGTAGAGTATTTCACTTGTGGAACCATGGCAGAGAGTTCTGAATTTCAGATTTCTGGGTTCGGGATGTTCAACCTGTACACATTATACATTAGTATACTAGGTATCTTCCCTATTCTCTTTTATCAACCATCTTTTTCCATGGTTAATCCCAGAGACATCATGGTAATCAGCAATTAGGGAAAAAATAAAAAAGATGAGGCCATAAGATAATCAAAGAAGGAAACTGTATGGAAAAGGCAAACTGATTTGTGCTAAAAATTCCATTAAAGACAAATTATCCCATTAGTAACAAACAAGACACCTAATGGTATAAATCTTTAACTGAAGTGATGGGAAGATGCTGGATATATACTTCATACATATACTTATATATACTTCACACAGATAAGATCTGGAAAATATTTCAGACTTATGTTTCCCAAACTTTGACTTTTTCAGCCTTTATCCAAGGAAATATAAGCAGAAAATCTCTGATGGGGGCAGCTCCAATTCCCAGAATCTTCCTAGTCTGCAAACAACTGCCAGAGACCAGTAGTTCTTCACCCTGGATGTGAACCAGAGCCTGCTAAAGGAGCTCTCATGTCAATGCCCAGAGAGACAACTTAAATCTTCAGCTGTAACATGTAGCCAGGATGCTAAGAAGCATCCTCAGCAATAGGCAGGCAAGAAAGAACTGAAAGGAAATAATTTTAATATTTTCAAGTAATTTATTTTTGAGATTGAATACATATACATACTCTCCAATTATTTGGCTGGCAATTCTGAGCAAGCCAATCCGAATGAAGAGCTTGAGAAGCATTGGTAGATAAATCCTCATTGGTAAACCCCATACTTTCAGCAAACTTGGTGGCTGGAGATTAGGAAGGAAAGTATAAATTAACAAAGTATCATCTTTCGAGCAAAATGTATGTGCTGGAGGCATCCTAGGTCAGCTGCCTCTTATATGCGGTACACAAAGACATCCAGAGGGGAACACAAAGTTTTCTCAAAGAGTTTTCACACATGAACAACTTCAAGGAAATCAATTTCTACATCTTCAACTTCCATATGTCCTACTTAAAGCTGATCTGCTTGAGTTCCCTGGGTTGTGTGTTATGCAGAATCCTTTGCTACCTCACCTTCACCATCTCCCTCCATCTTACCAAAAAAAAAAAAAAAAATGCACACTCTCACTAATATGGACTCTTACTGCTCTGACCAGTTGCAATGATCATGATCAGGGTGTAAAAAGCTTTGTGACAGCAAAGGGACAACTGTATTCAACTGAATGAGTACCATTCTTTTATTTGTCAGGTACCTTGAGATTTTGTACTTACTGCCAAACTGAAGGAAACCTAATGGAGTCACTAGATAAACATATCATTAAAAATAATTTTTGATTATAGTCCACCGTATAATTTCCAGTATACAGTCTGGAAAGTGTTCAAGTAAGTGATGTTGTCATAGCATATTCCTTCTAGTCCTATCTTCTTATGTTAATAATGCTCTCTAGGTTAATGATGCACCCATAAAAATGTAATAATATGGGAAAAAAACTGATGGTGAACACTATTTCAGTCCAGCATTTACTCATCTATAGGTAATAAATTATTATTATTTTTTTAAATCCTATTTTAAAGACAAAGAAAGTAAGGGTTAGAAGTTAAGTTACCTATCCAGTTAAATAGACATTAAGAGCTGGGATTTGAACTGAAGTCTTTTCTCTTTGGATTCTGAGTACTATTTTTCACAGGGATGACTACAGACAAGACTAGAAAGAATTTCAGTATAGTTAAAAAATACCTGACTCTCCTGCCAAAAGTGTGTGTGTTGTATGTTCTAGTACTTTCCGTGCCACACCAATAGCATTTTTAATTCGTCTAAGATCTCCTACTGCTCCTACATTCATGGTAGTGCTGTAAGAAAAAAACGTAGTATATATTAAGATATTTTCATAGGTGCATAAATTTAAAAATATTGCTGTTCTCTAAGCAATAATGTTTTGTAGGATAAATTCCATCATCTTGCACAGAAAAGCAAAAAGCACATTCATGAAGTTCATAGATTTCCACAAGATCAGAATTAAGGAAAAAACGGAAAATCAGTTTACCATATATTCCAACAGAACTAAAATTCTTAAACATAGCTTCTGAAAGAGGCTGCAAGGTTTCTTCTGGTCAGACAAACCACAATATTTGTGGATGTCAGGTGAATGATGGTTTATAAGGTCAGAGGCAAATATTCTCCCTGTTACAGGAGAAGATCTATTTTCATGTATTATTGATATTATTAGGATAAATTATTCACTTTTAAATAATCAAGAGGGGAAATCCTTGTGTTTGAAAATGCCAAGTACAATAAGCTAGTGGTTCTGACCTGTGACAAAACTCATACCTTCTCCCATCTTGCTCTTAGGAGAAATTACAATTGTAAATGTAGCTTAACATGAAGCACAGACACAGAGAAGCAATCTCTCTGAAAGGCATTCTTACCCATCCATGATCATGGCATCCAGCGTGGTTTCCCCAAGTTCATCAGGACTTCCTCCAAAGCCTACGGAGCCATCACACTGCTCTTTCTCACACGTAGCACAGCCATTCTCAATGGCATCGAGGGCAGAACCACCAGATTCTAACACCAGCCATGCTGTTAATTAAACCAAATAATGCTCCTTTATATATATATTTTCCTGATGCCAAATGCAATTTGAGACTTCCTATTTTAATTTTCCCCGTTTTTACACTCAGTTAAACTGAAATGTTAGCAAATTAGTTTATCAAGTGTACAAATCAGTCAGAGACAAAAATTACATCACTATAAAGAATTCAAAGAATTTGGCTACTGCTACAATGTGAAGTTTTTTTTTTTCTTTCAATTTTTAATAGCTATTTTTTCTAAGAAAAGCAGTATCCTCTCCTTTATTTTTAAAGGTACAATTGAAACTACCCAAAGTTAAACTGACAATCTATTAAATCATCACCTCACAAATTTCTTCTGCAAAAATATGCATAATTATTACCTTTCTTTTTTTTTTTTTTTTGAGGTAACACCCATTCCAGGACAGTCTCGATAAAATTCTAAGAAACAGTTACAAGACAGACTTCATATGAATTACTTCATTTAGTCTTCTTAACAGTTTTTGAGGTAGTACTGTGCAATTCCTCATTTTAAAAAAGAGGAAACTGAACCATAGACTTAAGAAATTTTTTTAAGGTCACTCAGCTGGTACCCAGCAGAGCTTGGTTTTAAAAGTAGTTACTTCAGCTATGGTGGCCATACTTTTAGCACTGTGCTGTTCTGTACATTGGGGTAGGGGAGGTCTTCCTTGAACACTTTACCCATAAAAACAGAATTCCTTGAACAGCAGGTACTGTCAATAAGCATTTTAATTAATGTCACTAATGGACCTACAGGCTTGAAAGTACATTCTGAGAAGTTTCCTGTAAGGCAACTTACACAGAATTGTCCCCTGCCCAGATTGCTGGGCTTCTTTGGGTCTCACTGTTGCTATGAATCTCTTTCTCACAACCTGATTCCTTTTTTTCTATGATGCCTATGCCCTCCCTATAACATGGCAGTTTACCTCCTTCAAATTCTGGATCCAATTCTGCCACCAGAAAGTTAATCTATGAGATGGGGTACGAAGGGTATGAAATTACTCCTGCAGTAGTATGTCTTGAAACGAAAGAAACAAACATAATACGATACGAAAATGCCAGGAGATTGGTATATACAGGATAATATCACGGAGCAAAAGATGGGAATCTGATTCCGATTGATTAAGTTTAAGGGCATTAGGGAAGGCTTCCTGGAAGAGGGGATACCATAGCTTTGTGGTTCTCAATCCTCTCTGACTGCCAAGGAAAATTACATAGGGAGGTTTTGTGTTTTTTAAAAAGCAGATAACCTAGTTCCAGCAGTTAAATCAAAATCCCAGGAGGTGGGGCTCAGGCACAATGATTGTTGAGAAGCTCCTTGGATAATTTTAATGTACAGTCAAGCTGGAACCTCCCAATCTAGGTGACAAGGAAAGGATATCAGAGTGTTACCAAAAAAAAGTTATGTGGGAAAAGAATATGCTATCTTTTGGGCAAAAAAGGTTGTCTAGAAATTAAGAATCCAGGGTACTGAAGATACATGGAGGTGGGGGTGAAAAAGGGAAGGTGGAGAGGTAGACCCCGGCAAAACTAGGTATCAGGCAAAAACCAGCGTAAGTGCCACTGGAAGAGTAAAAGCTGAAAAACCCGAAACGTTGGAGGTCAGTAGGACAGTGTAATATATATTAGTGCGGGGTGGGAGTGGGGGGCAATACAAGGAGTGATCCTAAATGACAAGGACTTAAAAACACAGCCTCGGAGGACGATGGAGTAAAGGTCAATTGCAAAAGAGCAACGAAGCGGGCGAAGCAGGCGAAGCAGGAAGGACTGGAAGCCGAGGCTGCGGAAGGCCTGGCCAATCCGGCGCTTGCCTGCCCTGCAGCTGCAATGGGGCCAGCCAGTCGGTCCTCCCCACCCCACCGCGACCTCTTGCAGTGCAGATACCCACCCCCGGCCACCGCCTCGCACCTGCTTCGGTTGCACTCTTAAAAGGCCAAGTGTTGAGGACCAGGGGCAGAGTGTTGAAGCCGCGCACTAGGGTCGGGCCGAGCAGGAGCGGCACGAGAAACACAAACAAATTCGACTTCCGCGCCATAGTTGCGCGCTAAGCAGACAAACGCGAAATAAGTCCAGGGCCAAGCGACCCGCCCAGACCCGTCCGGAGCTCGAGCACTCGTGATCTCCAGGACCCCGCCCACCTGACGGCCACGCCCTCTCCCTCTGGTGCGGGCTGCAGTCCCTCAACTCTCGCGAGACGCGGCCTTCTCAGGGATCGCGTTAGTGGTCGGTAGTAGTGGAGCTGCAGGGTTCCTTCCGACTGAGGTGCTTCGTGTTAAGCGCAGTGAAGAGACATTTACTTTTATTAGTCAAACAAATTGCTGCCTTCCTTGATGTTAAGTATAGATTGAGCTTCATATTGGAAAATTAGTATGAAATCATGCAACTCTGGTTTGTTTGTCCTTAGGAACTTTGGGTAAATGTTTATTGTTTTTGTACTTATTTATCCTCTGAATTAAAAGTGTAAATTGAACTTTGCCTCGTCTAAAATGTAATCTGGAATTCCTCAGGGATCTGAAATGGTTATTGAGTATGGGTGAAGAGTTCTTAAGACCAAATTCATTTTAGATATTTTCTACCCGTACTTTCCCTGCTCAGTCTTCCTACCACAGCTTTCTGTAGGACGTCCTCTCCTTACAAATCCCCGAGCTGGAAGAAAAGGACAATCTGGGGAAATACAAATTGATCCTCTACACAGCCCACTGAAGTGCATCTATGCCTCTAGGCAAGAAGTCTAGCTCCATTCTTTGTTAAAAGTATTTTTACCTGACACCATTAAGTACTAAATAAATGTTTGAACAAAAGGAGGGATGGAGACTTTACATGCATGGTAGAGGCTGTTCATTCTGATATGTAGGTTGCTGCACAGATGTGCAAGCATGGACCCAAAATCCCTTTGGGATTGTGGAATGCTTGCCGGTGTAGCTAAAGGAACAGAAGTCATTTTTAAAGAGCATCTATAAATCTATTCAGACTAGATGGGAGTTGTGAGGCTTACAAAATCTTCAAGGCCCTTATTGCTAGGAAACTGAATACATAACTTAAGCTGCATAAAATAGCCTAGAAGAATTATCCCAAGGCAGGCAACTGCTATTAAAAAGTTAGATGTAATTAAAGGAAATTCCATTTATGGGCTTTTGGAGCAGGAGCAGCCATTTTTGCTGGCATAATGAGCATAGGCTAATACCAGATGAAATGTAAAAGATGGGTGAAATGGTGAAAGAAATCAAAGAAAACATTGTCTTCTGAATTTTCCTTAGCACCTGAGCTGAGAATTGTTTATACAACATAAGAAACTGAGACATACCTTCAGCAACAATAGAAAAATACAATACATTCAAAATTGGTCTCAGTGCCCATTATTCTCTGGTCTGTTAGTATTTCTTAAGGTGTCTGGAGCTGGAACACTTTTAACTCTCTCTGTTCACTCTTCTCCAAAATTCTCTTCCCTTACTTGAATTCAAAATCCTGTTAGAGAAGTTTATCTCATCTATTTGTTGGAGGAAAACAGCTAAATTATATTACAGTGAGAACATCTGGAAAAAAAAATGTCTCAGTATGTCAACTCTCCCATGGACATTGGTGTTTAAAATAATTAATATGCAATCTCAAAGGAATCCACTTTATTTAGTGTCTTTTTTGTGGCTATTAAAATACTTACTCTTTGGGTCCATTTTGCCTAAACTTAGATTTATATCCATATCTAAGTCTTAAACAAATTAAATTAGTTTATTTGAGTTCCTTCTGGAATATTATTTGTTTTTTTAACTAACATTTGGAGAATAGTTTAGGTTTTAAACTTGGTGTTCTCATGTTTCTCTCAGGTTTTCTTCTTTTTTGGTGGGGGGGGGTACCAGGGATTGAACTCAGGGGCAATTGACCATTGAGGCACATCCCAGCCCTATTTTGTATTTTATTTAGAGACAGGATCTCACTAAGTTGCTTAGTTGCTTTTTGCTGAGGCTGGCTGGCTTTCAACTTTCAATCCTCCTGCCTCAGTCTCCTGAGCTACTGGAATTAAAGGCATGCGCCACGGACACCTGGCTACTCTCAGGTTTTCATTTCAGCCCTGAGGTATCTGTATCTTTTTGCTTTATTTTGAGGTAAATCCAAATGAAAAGGGACATCTGTTAACAATTAGGTAGTTGACTTAAAAAAAAAAAAATCCACAGTTTTTCGAGCATGTACTCCAATTTTTTACCCATTAAAATCATTAATTATATGTAACAGCAGTGACATGTAGTATTGCTGATAAATCAAAAAATAGATATAAAAATCTTTTATTTAAAATGCATTCTAAAATGCATTGTACAATTTTGTTTGGAAAAACATCTATATTCCTCAATGGAACTTACTTGTAACTAACAAAACTTTAGGATATTTTCAAGACCTTTGTTTTAAAACTCAGAGTAACTACACATAAGCTGTGATTAAGTTAGTAATTTTCCTGAGCCACACTTTCTTCATCTGTAAAATGGAGATAATAATAATGTTTTTTTTTCTTATTTTACAAAATCTCATGAATGAGTCTCATGATGTTAGAGTACTAATTAAATAATATTTTGTTGCTTTAATTGACATTCACCAAATATTCATAAATTGGTATCAGAAATAAGCAAAGCAGAAAAAAATTGATTTGAAATACAGAAATTTCCACAGAAATAATAATTAATTTGATACCTAAATGCATTTTAAAGCAAACATGTATAATTTTTTTACTGTATTCAATGGGAGTTAAAAATAATGTATTTAGTCTAATTTGAGCAGTCTAAAATTTAATTGAAATGTTTATAAAGCTGGTGCATGGGAGGGCTGTGAGATTTCTGAATGTCTTAAAAACAGCATCCTCCAGTACTACCAAAGAAAATGTCTCAAATGGAACTTTAAATGTTACAAATATAGCTATCCTGCGTGTGTGTGTGTGTGTGTGTGTGTGTGTGTGTGTGTGTGTGGAAGATTGAGGGGGGTTAGTTTTGGGCAGCTCCAGGCTCCCCTCCTTTTCCTCTAAACTTCATGGCTTTCAATTTATCAGTCTCACAAGGATGAATAGCATTTGAAGCTGTGGTTCCACAGAGGATTTAACGCTGTAGTTGCAGGGAGTCTAGGTATTTCAAATCTGAGGCTTAAAAAACTAAGCCATCCCCTCCGGCTTTTGCACTGATGCTGTGAAATCCATTTGAGAAACATGCCCATGTTTCGCTACTTGTTCAAAGCTGTAAGCGTGACTTGGCATTGAAATAATAATTTCTTTTTCAAACCTCCCCACTGAACTATTACCTGGGTTATATAAATACAGTCTGTTTATTTGATTGGCATTTGCTCTTGTCATTTTCACAAACTCTTAAGTAATGATTTTTGCTGATGTTAGAGCACTGTGGTACTGTGTTTCTAATTTAAATCCATTTTTATATTAATCCAGGAACACTTGATGTTACTACCTGATTGTACATGCTGGATGTAATTAGAGTCATTATACAGAAGTAAGTGTCATCTTATTATTCTCTAAATGAGAAAAGAAGTATTCTTCCTTTCTGAGATAATTTTTCTGGGTCATGCCCCCCAAACCATTGTTAAAGTAGTAGCAAATTCAAATCACAAACTTTCTTTTGACTTTTTAACCTTTAAAAGTCATCTGAGTGATTTATAAAGACCAAGATTGTCTACTGGAATATTGTTGGCCTGTTAAGTAATTTTGCTTCTCAAACTAAGTTATGTGCAGCATATTTTCAATTTGTAACTGTAATATTATGCCACTACTATAATAAAGGTGTAATGAGGCTACAGTAGATCATTTTACATAGTGGACTCTGCTTTTTATGACAGTTGTTTATAAGGTTATGATGTCTTCATAAATGTGATCCATTACTATAGTAAAGGCCTAGGGCAACACAACAGACCTCATGATGTCTTTGTACCACTTAAAAAATCACTTTGAAATTGTTAACTAGTGTCAAAGATGTTTCTAATAAAGAAATTCAACCATAAAAGCAAAATTCCAAGTAACAGTCACTTAATAATGAGTATTTCGTTTATTTAAAATTATATACATTTGTTGATTATGATTTAATGGGAAAATATTCTAATAATGATTATATATATATCTTGAATGTAACAATGCAAATTGTTTGTTCTTTATCAATGGTTCATACAAACATTTGAAAGAAATGATTATTTTACTTAGTGTTTTTCATTTTCGCTTTTAGAAATACCTATATGTTCTTCAAATACCCCTAAGTAATCTAGTTCTTATTGGAAAATAACCAAACTTTTAATATTTTGGTAGGTAATTGGTGAAAAATCTTGGTATTGTATGCATTATTGTATAACTTACTTTTAAATTTAATATGCCTTTAAATTCTTGTCATTAAGAGACCTGTCATTAAAATGTATGCTTTTAAAATTTTTGTAAAATACAAACATAGAAAGGAGTATTAAGTAAATATATAGACTAAAGAATTTTATAGAAAATGAACACCCACATAATCACCACTATGTCAATAAATAGAGAACTGTCAGCACTTTCCCAAATTTCCTAATTGTCCCTACAACATATTGTTTGAAATGTTTTTATTTTATAAGAGCAATTTTTGGTTCACAGAAAGATTGAGCAGAAGGTACAAAGATTTCCTATATGCCCCTACCCCTATATATAACAGCCTGCCTCATTATCAATATCCCCCATGAGGGGTGGGATACATTTTTACAACTGATGGACCTATATTGACACTGGAAGTCCACAGTTTACATTAAAGTTCATGCTTGTTAATGTATATTTGGTGGGTGTGACAAATGTACAACAGCATGGGTCTCATCATTATTGTTCTGTACAGAGTATTTTTACTGCTTTAAGAATTCTCTGCCTTCTGCCTCTTTATCCCTTCCCCTCCCAATGCATGGCAACTACTGACCTTTTTACTGTCTCCATAGTTTTGTCCTTTCCAGAACATCATTTTGTTAGAATCTTATAGTTCTATAGGCTTTTTATATTGGCTTGTTTTACTTGGTAATATGTGTTTGTTTTCTCTATGTCTTTTCATGGCTTGATAGCTCATTTCTTTTTAGTGCTGAAAAATAATATTACATTGTTTGAATGTACTATGGTTTATGTATCCCTTCACCTACTGAAGGACGTCTTGGCTGCTTTCAAGTCTTGGCAATTATGAATAAAGCTGCTATGTGCAAGTACAACATAATGGTTGTATAAAATTCATTTATGACTTCACAAAAACTTAATCATTGATTTCTGTTGCCTTTTAAATTTTCAGTCCTTGTATATAAGTAATTTTTCAGAATTCATTTGTCAGATATTATATCAAGTAATATATATTGTATATGAATTTGTGTATATAGGAATAAATTTAAATATATATAAATTCAGGATTCGTACAGGGCTCAGATGGATGAGCAGAGTTAGCTCAGTCTGTTACTAACAGATTTCTGAAGGGTCTGGTTAGAGATTAAGAACATCTCAAAATTCAGGGCAAATTCAGGAAGTTAGGTGGTTTGACAGAATGGTATCACATGACCTTGGATTCTGAGGAAGGAGCATTTCAATGGTCCTACCAACTTTTTAAATTTTCTGCTGGGTGCAGAATTGACTGGGCAGAGGGAAGAAGAAGAAGAACTTAGAGGTGGCTTAAAACAATAGGGATTTACTTTTTTGCAACTAACAAGGTGTAGAAAGCTGCTGGTGTTGCTTCAATAGGTCTAAAATGTCAGAACTTATTTGTTGTCTTCTTGTTATGAGACAGCTCCTGTTTCTCCAGACACATATCCACAGTCAAGCCAGGATAAGGGAGAAAGACCTGGTATCAGCCACATTTTTCACTCTGTATTAGGAAAGCAAATGCATTCCTGAACACTCCCAGAAGAATACTACTGTATTCTCCTTGGTCAGAAAGATGTCATTTGGCTTTTTCAGTAAAGCCTATAATACTCAAAACTTTTTACTTTAAATTTGTGTTTTGTTTTGTTTTAGTTTGAAGGGTCTGGACTTCATTTCTAGGTCAGTGTAGTATATACTTGGAACACACATATGGAAACAGGAGCTTGGATACTTGTGTGACCTTGAAAATTTAAGATGTATATAAATTTCTAGAAACTTTTCAATGGACTTTGGACTTCATCACAGTGTAAATTTGGAGTATTAACTAATCTTATTTAGGTCACAAGAATGAAAGAAACTCCTTTTAACATAAGAATTGTGATTGTGCTGTTTAGCAGGAGATTGAAAGGAAAATGGTAGTTCTCCCTCTAGGATAAAAAGATGGTTGTTTTGGGGAATAAGAGATGAAAGGAAAAATGAAGGAATTAGTGTCTGATAATGTTGATCTTCTCTAGAGTAGTAAAAATCACTTGCCAAGATTATAGCAGGTTTGGAATAGAATCAGTGACTAGAAATTGGTGAGGGATTTCAGAAGATTTATTATGGAAAATCTTGTCCATAGGCAATAAGTGAACAAAAAGACTGCAGAGCAGAAATGAAGATGCATTTGAAATCTAGTAGCCTGTTATGCCTGAATCCTAATTAAGCACAGCCTTTTGCCTTTCCCCAGTATCATTTTAAAGTACCTAAATTATAACATAAAAAGTGAAAATTATCCCCTGCTGGGAAGTGAGGGTAGATGATGGGAAATATATTGGCATTGTTGGTAATAGTGTTTTAGTCAGCTTTTTCACTGCTGTGAACAAAGACCTGAGAAGAAATATTGGTGGAAGAAAAGTTTATTTTGGGGTTCATGGTTTCAGGGTTCTCAGTCTGTAGATGGCAGTTTCCATTGCTCTAGGCTGGAAGTGAGGCAGAAGAACATCAGGCAGAAAGGTGTGGTGGAGGAAAGCACTCAGGACATGACAATTGGGAAACAAAAAGGGAGTTTTTCACCGGGGACAAACTGTGTACACCAAAGGCAAGCTCCGAAAGATCCCCCTCCTCTAGCCACACCCTACCTGCCTACAGTTACCACCCAGTTAATCTCTATGAGTAGATTAACACACCGATTAGAATAAGGCTCTCAACCCAATTATTTACCTCTGAATGTTTCAGTATTGTCTCACTCATGAGTTTTTTGGGGGACACCTTGTATATAAACTACAACAAATGGCAAAGTCCAGAATATAGAGTTGGAAAATAAGGAGGATATAATAAATGATAATGACCCCTTTCATAAATTGCTGACTGTTGTATTATAAGCTTCAATGGCAGGACCAATCCTCAAATTGAGGAGGGAAATTTTACAACCTAGGGTAAATTTACCCTGAGAAACTTCAATAATTGTTGGCTTTTTTCCTTTTTTTAACCTTTTTCCCCCTTCCTCTCTGCTTCTCTGTTTGCCTTCCCTCCTTCCTTCTATCCTTTCTCCTTTCCTTTCTTATTTTTTCTCACTTTCTTATTTTCAAAGAATAAATTGGTTGCCTAATTTGTATCAGGAATGTTTTTACATTATGTATAGAGGTAAATAAAACAGACAAAATTCCTACTTGAATGTAACTCACCCAAACTACTAGACAGATACATAGTGTGTCAAAGAGTCATGGAGGCCATGAAGGAATATAAAGTAGTGTCATGAGATTTCTTTGGGGATACTCATGTGGAGTGAGGAAAAGTGGTTTTAAAGATGAACGCATAAGACTTGGCAATGATTTGCATATGTGGTGTAAAAAAGAGAGTTAAGTGTGGCACCAAGGTTTAGGAGCTAGTTATATTAGACAGTGTGACTAGACATAATTTAGGATGATACATGGACTATTGAATTAAATTTTGGCTTCAAATACAAACTGACTTTGCAGTTGACTTTATTAATGTGTGTTCTCTGACCCATTTCTGACCCTTATGAGTGTAAAATTTATGTTGCTCAATGTGGTCTCACATGGATACATGCAGAAATGATTATTAGTGTTGAGGGAATAGGTTCATGAAAATAGAATCCCAACTCTCCTGCTCTACTGCTTGATGGATTCCTCCAAAGAGGAAAGCCATATTCCTGTTGGAACAAACATGAATAATTCAGCTAGAGTAAGAAAACAAATAACTAACTAGTATTAATGAAGACATTTTTCTCAACTTCTTATATTTCCTTTCATATTAAGAGTCTTTGTTGAATTCTGGGTTTTTCTACTTCTTGACCCGGAGTGGCTTCTTTGATTGATAGATTTGGAAAGACTGAACTGGACATGCCAGGCTCAATTGTGCCCTTTTTTCTCTTGAGCCTGAGCTACTCACAGAGAATAGAGTAGGTTCTTTGCTTCTGCTTTGTCACTGCTTGGCTGGGTAAGTTGTCCAAATCTAGGGTTTAATACTCAGAAGTCTGTTTGGCTCTCAAAGTAAGGGACAGCCCATGATTTAGCCTTTATTAATTATGAAAGTAACTGTCAGACTTATGTATGTTACTCCTAAATTTTATATTTAATTTTACTCAGAAACCTGGTGAGGAAAAACACCACTGTGGAGTCCCCTGGAGGACCAAATAGCAGTTTTCGTCACATCACTTTTTTCCGTTTCAAATATTTACAGAACATACTCACACATGTGATTTCATCTGATTTCCATTTTACATGTGAACAAATTGAAGTTTATAGAAGTTAGAAGTCATGACCAAACTCAAATTACTAAAAGTAGCAGTGAGATACTATGTACAAGTGTTCTTAACTCAAGATACAAAGTTTTTCCTTTTATCTGTGATTGCTTTGGATATATATTGAGAACAAATTTTCTTGTGCCACTTGGGTAGTGTATACATTAATCAAAATCTGAGCAGCCATATAGGAAACCTCTGTCAAAGTGTAAAATAGAAAATTTGGCACTCTATATTTTATTAAGGCCTTGTACATTTATTCATCCATCTCACATTTGAAATATGTCAATTTTTCATTCATGTCTCAAATGTATTTAAATATATTTTCCTTGAGACTTGCCCTTCATGAAGTTTTTTAAAGTGCTGAATTTTGGTGTTAATTTTGTTATGTTTGTTGATCTGGTAATATTTGTGATTTAACTATGAAATGAATAATAACATCCCAACACAGTGGAAGAATTTCTATAGTGGCTTTTAATTCCTCCATCTTGGCAGCATGCAATATCTATTAATTATCACAAAATTTTAAAAGTCTCCTGCTTCAGAATGGCAACTATGTTGTGCTTATTTTATGTGAAAGAAAAATCGAACATGGTGAGTACCCAGGAGAGTCATTGTGGACAGATAGTACTACAATATGAATGGCACTGGAATGTTTCCATGTGGCAGTAAACTCTTATCTCCAGCCAAGACCCATCAACACAAATAGAAGGAATGTGAATTAGCCACTGAGGCTGTGCATTTACTATTAAGAGCAACTGTGCAATCTAGTTTCCAAGACCCATGCTACCCAAACACATTTTTCTGAATTATATAATGTTATCATTTAAATATTGTCATTCAAATGTGAAGACCAGCTGTGCATATCAGGACACAGCTGTCGGGTTGAGGTGCAGATAAGCCATCTGGTGCTTGGTTCTGGGTGGTTAAATTCCAGCCGGGGATTTAACTTCATATCCAGCTGTGATAAAGTAAATTGAAGGCTGCATATTATTCCTCAGAAATCACTCCTTTGGGATATTTCACAGAAATAAATTTTAACCAGAGGTGTCATTGATTGGTTTTACACTTTCAATTATAGCATTTGCCAAAATAAAACCAAACAGAAACTGTTCAGTCATTTCATTTTCTTCGTATGAAATAAAACAAAATAGTTAAAGAGAATGAAGCTTTTCAGTTTTTCTCAAATGATATGTGTACAGGGACAATCTTCAGTAGATTTGGCTGGCTTCACTCATCTTTCAGAATGATGAAAAGAGAAATCAGGTGATCCATAATGGTAAGAGCAAAGGTAATAATTAGCCTGGTTTCCACAATCATTATGTTGGTAGGTTTGTGAAATATGAGAAGGTAAGGAAATTTTCACAATAGTTCTCTGTGCTTAGACACACCCCTTTCTCAATTTGAAATAGTTTCAAATGAAGGATCTTAAAATGCTGCCTTGACTTTTTTGCATGTGTAACTAATTGTGGAATCCTAAGAAAGAAAATGACTTTGAAAAGTTAGTCTGTTTTAGTCTTCAAGTAGTTATTTTATATAATTAACTATATTATGGAATTCATCTTTATTGAACATTTTCAAAGAAGCAGACCTTTACTATAACTTATTGCAATACTTTAGTTAGTGAATGTTCCATACATACTGTTATCTAAAGCAAATAGCACTAAGATATGTCAATTAATGAGTGGGAATTATTAGGTATATTAGTTTGGTTACTCATAAATTATTATCGTTATTTTCAGTTTATTCACCTTTATAGGTGTATAATTATACTTGGTATCTATAGCTATCTATATATTTTTATGGAAGGTATATGTCATGTGTATATGTATAAGTGTACAAATATTAAGTATGTAACTTGGCAAATTTTTATGTATAAAATTAATAACACCTAGAATTCCATATGCAACATTTCCAATAGCTCTCCTTAGTCAATTTCTATCCCTTTCCAAATACAAGCTCTAGCAGAGTATTCCTGAACTTTATATAAATGAAACCATATTGTTTACATTCTTTTGTGTCTGGCTTCTTTTTTTCAAAACCATATATTTTAGATTCATTTGCATCATTGTATGTTGCCATAGTTCTTTTTCATTCTTGTGTAACACGTTGCTCCACAATTTATTTTTCCATCATAGTATTGATTGATTTCACTGTTTCCTGTTTGGGACACCTTGCTACTAACATGCATGTATCAGTTTTTGATAGATTTTGGCACTCATTTCTGTAGTATGTAAATTCACAACCCATTGCTTATAAACAAGGTATGCCAAGTCAGGTACCTTTGTACATTTCACTGATCTGCGTATACAAAGGGAGATTAACATTACAAAATCACATGCATAGAGCCTCTGTTCAGGAAGTGCTTCATTGCTCACTCCATGCATCACTCTATCTCCACAATAAAAGCCTCTGTCCTGCCAAGAAAGCAAAATAAAGTTGAAGTGATATCCAGTAAGATTTAAGCATGAAGGTCTAACAGGACTATGCCATAGGCAGAAATCATAAAAAATAGTAATTTTACCATAAGCCTGCTCTCTCAAATTCTCTGCTCCAGAAAACAATACAAATGGTTCAGAATTTCTCTGTCATTACCTGCAGCGATTTCCAACCCATCCTACAAAAAACAGAAGGAGCCTGAAAAACTTTGTCAGACAGCCTACTGATCACCAAGAGAGAAATGTCTGCTTAGCTCTGGGTGTCGTGACCTCTCCCATCAGGCAGAGGAAGGGAAAGAAGTGTGAATTATGTTTACAAGTTCTTAGAAAATGAATTTGATGAGAACTAATGAGGTAGAAGGATTTTTTTGTCTGCTTTCTGTCTCAAAACTGATCTAATTCCAAATTTAGAAGACCCTGAAATCTAACTCTACTGAGTGGCATCACTCTCCAACCAATTGCTTAGAATAAAAACCTGGAAGTCATCCTTGATTTTTTTTTTTCCCCCTCAGACCTATCTTTGATTCATCAGGAAGTGCTCTTGGGTCTTTGTAAAACATTTTTAATACAACTTCTTCTCACCATCTACTCTGTTGCTTCTCATGTTCATACCATCATAATTTCTACCATCTGGGAATTTTAAATATATGGAGTTAGCTGGACATAATGGAATTTTGAAGCTTCCCAGAGATTTCTCCTAGGTAGCCAAGACTGAGAATTCTTTTCCTAGAATCCCTTCTACTACAATTCCTTCTCTCTTCACTTCAGCTCTAGTTGTCTTCTGCTGTTTTTCAAACTCATTTATGTCCCCAAAGCATGGCTCACTCTTCTCCCAGAACTTTACATGACCTATTCTTATACACATTCTATTATTGTTCAAATATTATGTTTTCAAGATATTTTCCCTGATTAACTTACCTAATCCCTCTATTTCTTTACTGTGTATAATTTTAGCACTTACATGAAATTACATTACTTGCTTCTTTACCTGTTAATGTTCTTCCTCACAAGAACGTAAGCTTCATGAAGAAGACACATTATCTGTCTCATTCGATAATATGTCTTCAGCGTGGAATATAGTATGCCTGGAGCTAATTTTCCAATATTTTTGAATGAATAAATGAGGATTAATCAAGATTCTGGGACTGCAACTTGCTATACTAGGTAATTTTAGCTTGTGGCATTCTTTATTTGTAAGGCTTTTGTTGCTGTTCTCTCAGCAACAGCAGACTTTTCTTCTTTTTTAGTTTTATTTGCTTAGTTTTGTTTTTAAGTTTCTTCTCAAGATACTGAAAGTACTATGTCTGACTGGACTGGCTTCTGGTTGAAATTTGAAGTGAGTTGGCTGGCCACGGGTTAGGATTCTTTGTTATATTCCTCTCTATTGAAGAAGCAGAATCCATTGTTTCTCTTAGGAGCAAGGTACAAATGGGGAATCCTTGTGATTTGCTGAAGTCCAGTCACCTTTTTCTCTCCTTATTCATGCGTCCTCTAATCCCCTTTTGATATCACAGCATTACCCTTCTTTCCTGATCCACTGGGATGCATCTATAGTTAGGAGACATAAGCAGTAGGCTTGGAGTTCTGATCACTCACAAAGAAGTTCAAGATGGCTGTAATCTTGCTCAAGGAATCGGCACAAATCTTTCTCCTACATGAGAGAATCCAGGAATCTAAATACAGATTACACTTTGGCATCCAGGTTGTGGGCATATAGTGGTCAGGAGAGTCTGAGCGATAAGTCTTCATGATTAAAGATTGATTTCTATCGGACAGAAAATCTAATCATATTCAAGATATAGGATGTTTCAACATGCTAAGATTCAATCTTATTATTATAAATTTGGAAATTCTTTATTTTACTGATAAAAAAAATATGAGAGATTAAGTTATTGCTTTGGAATCATACAGTTTATCTGAGAAGAGCTGGGTTTGGACTCGTCAATTGACCACAAGAACTCTGTACTGTATTTTACAATGCTACTTTTCTTTTTCTTTCTTTCTTTTTTTTTTTTTAAGAGAGAGAGAGAGAGAGAAGAGAAGAGAGAGAATTTTTTAATATTTATATTTTAGTTTTCGGTGGACACAACATCTTTATTTTATTTTATGTGGTGCTGAGGATCGAACCCAGCGCCCCGCACATGCCAGGCGAGTGAGCTACCGCTTGAGCCACATCCCCAGCCCCACAATGCTACTTTTCTAAAACTAAGAAAATACATACTGAGAGTGAGGGAGCTGAGACAAACTTGGGAGAAACTCTGACACTATGCTGTAGAAAGAATAAAAGGCAGAATGAGAGAAATTTTACTTTTAGGTTGGTGAATAGAAATCAATCTGGTCATCTTAACACAACAGGATTTACCATGGAGAATATAGTTTTAATAAGTACATACATGTGATTATTATGACTTGAGTGGGAAAACTACTTTTTGTTAAAAATTGAAAATGGTGAGAACAAAATCAAAGATATCCTCAGTGTACATGGCTCAATCCTTTTTTGATTAGAATGAATTTAAAACACAAAATGTGATTTCTGTAACATTAAACAATGGGAAATAGGAAAATAATTGAGACAGAAAAAAAATAACAAAACCCCTCGTAGGCCATGTATAGCAACTCAACATTAAATGTGTTTAGTAAAAAGCCCTTATGACCATTTCTGCATATAGAAGAGGTCAGCAAGTACTAGTTATTAATATCACTATCCTGCATTTATCCAGGAGAAAACATAGACCACATATATCAGGTGGAATTTCTAACTAACAAAACTTTTGTTGTAAGCTTCAGGTAGTTCACTATTTTCACTTTTCTGTTGTCAAAGTGAGTGGCAAGGCAGCTGGCTCTGGAGAGTACCAGACAAGATATTCAGTGAGTGAATTCCAAACATGTCTGTGTAGAATTGTTAGGATGGGCATGCCTGCCTCAACAAATTCTATTTTTGTTTTTTCTCCATTAGATGTGTTCTTAAATTAAAAAAGTAATATACTCTTTCTAGCAAATCAAACAATAGAGATGTATTAAACGTTCAGAAATGCACCGAACCCAATTTCTCTATTTCTATTAACAATTGTTAATGACTTTGTGTCAATCAACAGATTTTTAATTCTGATAAAATTTGTATATTTTGAAGAAAATTACAAAATAGAAAGCAGGAATAGTATGCTTTCAAAGGAGAAATACAGAGCTGGCTGGTAAGCTTAAATCCTTTATGGGTGTATGAATGAAAGGAATGAATTATCTTGTTAATATTTTGTTACTTAATTCTAAAACTAAATTATCATTGGTATTATTCTGAAGAATAAAAGAATGTTGGCTAAGCAAGACTGTGAGCTTCTTAAGGATTAGTATTATTAAGCAACCCAACAAAGAACCTCAGACATGATGGACATTTTCTAAATATTTATTAACATAGAAAAAAAAGAACATTTAAATTATTTGAAGTGCCAGGCTTTGTTTTCATAACATTAACACAGTTCTCACTTTACTTATATAATAAGTATTATTTTCCCTCACTATAATAATTAAAATAAGATATAAAATATAATTTCAGTTTATTAATTTTTTGTGTATTTTTATTTAATTTAATTTATGTATTTTTATTTAATTAGTACTATTGCACCATTTCAGAAAAATTCTGTATTTAAGAGTTTAGAATATTTCCTTAAGTTTTATTGTATGGTTGAATACTTTAAAAATTTATGTTGCATGTATTCAATATTCCATTTGTACACTATGTTAAATAGAATATTTATTAGTTTATAGGCTCTCAGCACCACTTATATCAATGTTTCTGTAAGAAAACAAATTCCAAAGTCCAAATAAAACTGTTTAGAATTCTAAACATGTTTATAACTTAGGGACTGCCAATAATGTTTCATTTGGGGGTTTTATTCCATTGTATCAGACATACATAGAATATACATTAATGGCACAGAAAGAAAAGGAGACATCTGCTTTTAGGTAAGTCTGAAAAATAACTAAACAATCCCGTGCAGATGGCTACCTGTTTGTTTCCTGATGATCCCAAGGGAGAGCTTTGCTGCACTAGTTCTCCGACACTGGATTTAATCCAAACTAATCTAGCCCAAGCTGTGCTAATAAATCTGTGTTACAGCTGGGTTTCTCCTTGCTCTTTCTTTCCTCTGTGAGAACTTTCTCCTTCTTAATCAGCTAACTGTAGTGCAATTCATCAAGAAGTGAATACCTACCTTTCCTAGGAAAGGTAGCAGAATACAACAGTTACTAATAGGGCATTATATAAAAATGTGGATGTGTAACTGATGTGATTCTGCAATCTGTATTTGGGTTAAAAATGGGAGTTCATAACCCACTTGAATCTAATGTATGAAATATGATATGTCAAGAGCTTTTTTTTGTAATGTTTTGAACAACCAATAAAAAAAAAAGAAGTGAATACCTGTAAATAAGGTGCTAGTATATAGTTAGCTGTGGTATCCATCTTCTCAATGAGAAGCATATGATTTAACTTAAATAATGACCAAATCCACAGCTCAACCAATTAATTTTTAATGAGAGTCTTGCATATTTTTATTTTATTTTGTGTAAGGAATATTATCCTTGTGCATCATTAACTTTAGGAAGAGAAAATGGGAAGAGTGAGTTCTACAATTTATAAGGTTAATTGAAGTTTTAGGTTATGTGGTTAAGCGGATTTAAGTCAATTTGGTGACAGTGAAACATGTTTTAGAAGTGTATTAATAATGATTATGAGGAGAAGATATTTTCCTCTGGATGTTTTTAATTTTATTAAAGATAGCAATTACTCAAAAAACTTTATTTCCATTTGGATATAGTTTCATTGGTATAATTTTGAAAGATAACTTAGGACTCAAAAAGATTGGATCTTCTTTTCTTTCTAGAAGTGAAATGGGAAATAATAAGATCAAATGGATCTCAATATGAAAGATAGAGCTTTAATTAAAGAGCATCATTCTTTTATCATGAAAGAAAATAAAACCATGGCTTTAAATATAATCCTGTGTGAATGGCTCAGATGTTATAATAAAGATTGGAATATAACTACTACTTTCTTTTTTATACATTAAAAAAGTAAAACTGATCGATTATAGTTAATACAGAACACTAATGAATATATTAATAATGTGCATTTTTATTGGCTGCTAAATTTTCTGGTGATTGCTGTATAACACATGAATATGCTTCTAATTAAGTTAATTTGTTTAGAGAGAAAAAGACCTTGCCAACCAATTGTTATTAGTTCTATGACCTTATTTATTACTATAGTTTTTTTTTTAGCTTAATGAACTAAGAAATTATTGTCGATGTTTGGCAAACAGCTTGAGTTAAAATGGGTAAAAGGTGGCAATTATGTGGTTTATATTGTTAGTGATGCTAATAATAAATGAATGACACTACTTGAGTCAAATTCTAACTTTACCCCTTTTTTTTTCCATTTGATCTTGGACAGTTATTTGACTTTTTTCTTCTTCTATAAAATGTTTCTGTTTACATATTTGTAAACTGGCAATTAAAATAATAGCTTTTTCTGAGAATGAATTGATTTAATTTGTCTAAAGCACTTAGAATACAATGTATGCAATGTTTTAATTTTTGTATTCCACAAAAGTTATACTTTGAGCCAATCACCCTTCCCTAGAAGACATATCATCTCAAAAATTTGGAATTTACTTTTTCTTTCATCTAGGATTGAGTTTAAATTTCAAGAGCTTAAGTATAACAGCTTTGGTGGGGTTACTGGGGAAAACAGAGCTGACCCTCAGTGTCTTCCTTTGCTCATATAATCATCTGTGGAAATGAGCTGTCCATCATCCTGACTCATACTCACCATCTAGGCCATTTTCAGTCTAATCTTTACATTTTTCATTTTTTCCCTGGACATGGAGAAACTACAGGCTGTTGAAGCCCCATCTGCCTTAGCTGTGTGCCACTATTCCTGCTTCAGCCATGCTGCCTGCCCTGGCTTCTCCCTAGGGAACAGGTCTAAGGGCTACCCTAAATTTCTGGTCTCACAAATATTAGTGGAAGTTTGCAGGTATAAATATTACAGGACATGTTTCCTAAACAAATTTAGAGGCACAGAAAGTTAAGTATTTATTAAAGTTATTATTATAATTTTGAGCAAACTCTTTTATTTCATTATTTGTAGGGAGAAATAGTATTAAATATTGTAATTTTGAGATTCACAGACATTATCAATAATTCTGAACTCTCATTTATCCTGAGCTTATTGTGTCAGGAAACTCTGGGATCAGTAGACATTGACCATTAAACTAAAGAAATGGTTGTTAGCAGGGACTCTGGTGTTAAGTACCATACCATAAATATGATATATTAATTACTTGGTCAGACTGAAAAAAATATGTGGAGAGTATTAGCAGAGAGAGTGATCAGTTTTGGCTAGTGAATCAGGTAAAGAGGAGAGAATGGAGAAGGAGATATTTAGTAGACTTGGAAGGATGGGTAAGATTTTAAGCGAAGATAAATGTTATGATGAAAAACAGTTCTCACCTTTTTTACCCAAAGCTTGCCTTTTATCATCTTCAAATTTATTAACTACAAAAGTGTTTCTGTGTGAAAAGTCTTTAGTCTTTGGAGACATCAGACTCAATACTGTCAGTGAATCATGGGTTGACTTTAGAGAGCCTGAGTGTCTATAAAATGACACAACATCTGTCTATTGGCTGAGCAGATCGAATGCTGAACCACACACAAAGCACCTACAATATCTGGCCTAGCACCTTCTAACTACCTAATAGATACTATTTCCTTTCTTCTCTCTCTTTTGCACTCAGTGGCTTTAATGTTAGTTTATTTGGCCTATAATTTGGGACCCAGGCGAAATTGGATTCTACAAAGTAGTATTTTGTAATGAATAGTGTACATTCTGGAAGCAACTAAAAGAATATGCGACTTTTACTGACACAGATACCTAAACCAAATTTGTATAATCATAAAATGTAACAAAATAACTGGTGAGTCCAAAACCCCAAAGTAGGTATCTGCTTTATTTAGGATTTTTTTTTAAATCCCAAGTGTACTGGTACCTGTTTTAAAAGAAAATCTTCCATAGAGCTAACATGGAAGATTTTGCAAATGGTTGCATTTAACAGGAAACGTGATGTTTTTCTTCCAATTGACCTCTTAGGAATTAGGTCACAGGGTAAACTCTTTTTCTCCAATTAGGCTTTGATAACATCTAATTGGACAATTGAGTTCTCTTGCTAGATCTTTTTGTTCTTATTATGTAAACGTTCTTCCAATTTCAAAAAGAATGAGATAGCTCCCCTGGAGTACAACTGAAAGACATCACAAGTTTGGGGAGATGGGGAAGGAAACAGAACTATCTGTTCTCTGCTGTTAGGCAAACCTTGGAGTATAGAGTTAATAAATGTGAATAAATTTTTCACATCAACATAAGGAGAATTTCTACCCTTTGTAATATGGGGCATCTAGGGATGGCTTGGTGGGGGAGAATTACAACAAAAAAATCCACTGTACATGGAGAGGAATTCAAGATATGGGTTGTATCTATCTATCTATCTATCTATCTATCTAAAAAGAGTCTGATTTTTACTTTAAGGAAATGTCTTTTGTAGTTAATCTATTCAGCTATACACCTGAAATAAGTTTGAAATCACAAAAGCATTCTGATGCCATTGATGCTAAATGGCATCATCTTTTATTATCCTTAAGTAAGGATATTTGTAATACAGGAAATAATTGTATCTGATAAAATTACTCATTAATGAAATCTCCACAATATAATTGAGAGTCAACTCTAGTAGGTGCTAGCTCAGAAAGAAAATTGTGTTTGGATTTTTTTTTTTTTTGACTTGGTTGTTAGCCTAAATTATCAAAATCCGTTTCTCTTTAGCATGACATCTTTCAACAATGTTAGGCATTCATCTAACTTTCCTTGGTGCCATTTGACTTCTTTATCATGCCTGTCATAAAGCTGAACTATCTTATACTTATTTATCCCAACTTCAGGTGTAACAGTTTGGGGGTTAGGGGATAGGAGCACCATTCTCTTTTTTTTTAGGGGGCGGTGGTACTAGGGATTGAACTCAGGGGCACTCGACTACTGAGCCACATCCCCAGCCCTATTTTGTATTTTATTTAGAGTCAGGGTCTTACTGAGTTGATTAGCACCTTGATTTTGCTGAAGCTGGCTTTGAACTCGGCCATCCTCCTGTCTTAGCCTCCAGAACTGCTGGTATCACAGGCCTGTGGCACTGTGCCTGGCTGGTGCACTATTCCTGTTTTTAAGTGTATCTTGCTTATGAGCACTGCAGAGGGTAAGTGCACTTTTGTGTGAATTTTTTTGCTGTTTTGCATTTCATTTTGTCTGTGTTACTTACTTCAGTACTGTTCTAATATCCTTTCATTGCTTGAGAGCAATAGATTCAAGGTGTTATTTCCTGGGATGGTGTGTATTTACTATGGGAACCTGCTCTGACTGCTTTTATCCTCTGCTTCAACATGGCATTTTAAGGTTATTTTTTCCCTCCCTGTTTTATTTATTCTGATTTGTGTCCTGCTTCTGATTAACAGACTTGACAATTCTTTGGTGATTCTAATTTTTGATACTACATTTACAATTAGTCTAAGTCAATTTACATGTACATCTTCAGAATTTACTTTTTATTATTAACAGTCCACTAAAGTTAATCATCAGATTTGTGCATAAAATGATTACTTATAATTTTATTCTTGTTTTCTCTAATCCTAATAAAGTATACATTTCTTATAGTACCATTTCATCTAAATATCCTTTCTCCCCTCCTAGTTACAGACAGTAAGTCTGATTCCTCTTATGTCCCTTAAAGCTGGGTCAACAAAGCATAACTTATGGGCCAAATCTGTTCAACCACCTGCTGATAAGATCATGAGCTACTCATGGTTTTTACATTTATAAATGGTTGAAAAAGTCAGAAGAGGATGATATTTTGTGAAATAATAAAAATAAATAAAATTAAGATTTCAGTGCTTGTAAGTTAAGTTTCATTGGAAAACAGCCACATATATTCATTTATGCATTCTCTGTGGCTACTTTCAAGCAGCAGAGATGAATAATGTGACAGATTCTAAATTCATAAATCCCAAAATGTTTACTATATACTCCTTTACAGAAAAAGTTTAAAGACACCCCCTATTGTTTTTGAACAGTACTTATAGAAAGTGGTATAGAATGAGGAAGTAAATATATATTAAACTGGAAGTTGTTATTAATTTAAGCCACTTGGACAATTTAAGCAAAATTATAGAATTAGGAATTTTCACTGGGATTTGATTCTAACAGCTAGCATCAGCTAGTTCTCTGCTTTCATTATGTCTGAGTCAAGTTTAATTGTTCATATGAATCAGCCCTGAGGTTCTGGAAAGGATTGAGAGGGTAGATACATTTGAAGAACATTTAGAACTTCTTGCTTGGAAATGAGATGAATCGAAGACCTTCACAATTGAGAAAATTTAAGCAACAATTTTAAGAATAAACAGATTAAAAAAAACAGGGATTTCATTCTGATAAGATGAACTCTTAGGACTAGAAAAAAATATTCTGACTTAAAATCAAGCAGACATCATAATATAAAACTCACCTCCTTAACCATGGATTAGAAAAGGAGTATGTATAGAATAAAAATTGCTACATACGAAAAAGATGAGTAGAAGAAAATTTGAAAACCCACTAAATAAAGAAAGTATGGGATAAACTGCCTCTCTAACTCTGACAACCTTTGACATTCAAGAAGGAGCAACAAAAATTGAAAGAGCAATAGAAGATATTTCTTATATTGCTTCCTATCCATGCTTTATTATGCTGAGGTAGCGCTGAAAATGTTAGTGATTGGGGAAGGTGAGTCACCACAAAGATAAATTTGTTTGTTTTTTTTTTGTTTTCATATAATTGTTCAGCAATTTCTAGTATTCATGGAGTTTTAATAGCATTTTGGATGTTTAACATTTTGGATGATTTTAAATACAAACTCCTACTTTTTATGCTTACAATAAATTCATAAAAGAAATGTTATAGTTGTAATTTTTCCTGAAAAAGATTCTAAAATTTTAATAAATAATATTTAGTAAAAAATGAATCCTAAAACCTAGAACTGCTTTTAGTTGTCAGGATACTGTTTTATTAGTGTACACTAAATCCCATTGGCAATGAGATAATATATTATCATCCTTCTTTTCCCCTGTATCCATGCCGTACCTACTATAATTGGTTTGAAAATGACTATTGAAGTAAATAGAACAAGTGACCCATGTTGTAAGTGTGGCCCCAAAGGCTATAAAAGTCTAGAGTAGAAGGAAATTATTTCTGTCTGGATTAATCATTGAAGAGTTAGCAGATGAACTTGTTCCTGAAGGTCTTATATTGGAAAAAGATTAGGGATGAGCAATCTAAGTAAGACTGACAAGAGGAAGCCCATGAGGGCAGAAAAATATGAGATGTTTTAAAAAAGAGAATAATATATAATTTGTTGTATATAATTTAGGGCATATGAAGGGAATAAGGCTATTATAGAAAGATGTTTCTATAATCAAACCAAAATAATATTTACATAATATATTTTCTTGTTTAAAATCTATATAGGTCCAACTTAGAGTGAAGATATAACCCTGAGATAAAATTTTGTAGCAGTCCTGATATGAATCAAAAGAAAACCAAACCAAACCAAAACCCTATATGAGCATCAGTAATTATAAAAGTGCTAATCTGAATGCTCTGTTAAAATCTGCCTAGTAAAATTTACTAGGCTGAGAAAATTACATTAGCCACAGTGTGGCATTTTGCTCACCTTCAGAGTCTCTCTCCCAAAGCAAAGGAAAGTGGAGAGTTCAGATTTTATCTGAGCAATGTAGCCCGAAAATATCTTTTTTCGGAAGAGCATAGCATTTTTAGACATCTCTCTAGGTTTGTTATCACTTTTAAAATTTGGTAATTGCTTACAACTATTTTTTACTCCACCTATGTAAATAAAACCATTTGTATTTGGTTAGAGAAAAATACACCTAATGCATTTTCACATCTTTAAATCAAGGATTTCTGAAAGGAAGGCTGGAAGACCAAAAAATTTGAAGCAAAATATTTTAGATATTCATATTATTTCATTTTCATTTGTTACTATCACTTCCATCTTTGTTAAAAAATGATCTTTTTGTACATAGAACTCTCCATGGCACAGGTGGCAATCACCAAGCTTATAATTTCATGATATAGTAACTTCTACAATACGATGAAAAAATTATAAAGGTTTACTGATAACAAAAAGAAAGAAAATATTACTTATTAACATAGTTTAGGGAATAAAATTAATAATAAATTTTAGGAAAGTAAACCTATACTGTTAACAAAGCATATATAGCTATTTATAGGAAATGCACAAATTTTCTGAACAGTTGGGTCAAATCCCAAAATACTGTATGACTTTATCACACAAAATGAAAACCATCCATTGTATTCAAACCATGTGTTCAGGCTAAAAGGTAATGTTAACTGGATTTCCTGAATCCAGCCTAGGAACTTTGATATCCTTCTGTGCCATGTGAGGACTTAGAAGCCTCTGTACCATATTAAGCTGCCTATGGAGGATCATACTTTTATCAGTCTGGGTTGTCCCTTATCCAGTTTTGTTCCTATTAACTTTTGTTGCAATGCCTTTTGGTAAAGGGGCTGAAGTTAGATATTCTTTTCTTTTTTTTTTTTTTTTCATTTTTGCAGTGATGTAGCTCTATCTGTGCGTTAGTACTTCAGGAATAAATAGATAGTATGGACCAAGAAAAGAATAAGAATAGAATTGTGAAGTTGACCTAGCTATTAGAGTATTTTTTACTATTGCTTGGAAGAATACCTGCTTCAATGTCATTATATTGGAGATATAGCTTTGGAGGCTTTAGACATCCTGAAATATAATTCAGATATTAAAAAGATGCATACTAATACCTCTATAACTCTATATTGGCAAATTTTCATCTCTTTTGTAACAAAACTAAAATAATAGCCACTCTCTTATCTGTGCAGGTGTAAATGTTAATTGTTGGCTGTTCTCTCTGAATTAAATTCAGTCTTTTTAGGGAAATGGGTATATTATCAGTTTAGAAATAGAGTAAGTTAGAAGGTGATGTCACAGATAGGAAGTGAAACCTTAATTCCTGCTTTAAAGTTATTCAAATTGGATGAGTATAATTGTCTGTCTACAGGTCTCCTTCAGGTATCCTACTGGAAAAAAAAGAAAAGATAGTGTGTACAAGTATGCAACCCCTGAGATTTTTAGCATGCAGAGTTTAGTCAATGTATTTCTACTTGGAGATTCTTGTTCTGGCTGCCAGTTAGGTACTGAATTGATTGTAAGGGGTCCTAGTGATGTGTTTTTGAAACACTGCGTGAATCCAAATGAGTTTTAGGTTCCCTATTGTACAAGCCCAATTTTGTTCAACTGTAAAAATGTTGTGTTTTCATTTGTTCAGAACTACGGTTATAAATCACTATGCCCTATAGCTTTTTCAAGCAGTTGTAGAATATATTTTTCTTAGACAGATTCAGAATATCAGACCTGTCACTGAATTTAGGTCAAGACTAAAGTGACTTGTTTAATTTGCTTTCTTTCACTAGTACTGTATTCCTTCTGTGTAATCTATCTAGCTTTGCCTGGATTTAAAATGACTTCTTTACCATCTTTGTATTATAATATTTGGGAGTCCTGTTATAGACATAGTTGATAAAATCTTGTCTGAAAGTATACTCATTTATATGTGTGCTTTGCTATGCATAGTTATATTATAGCCCTAACTCCCATGGGGTTCTTGTTGGTAAAGAAAGAAACAAATAAACATTCTGTATTTTCCTTATAATATTAATTTTATTGTATAGGATAGTTTATAAAATATTTTAAGATATTTTTCATATACATTATTTTAACTAAAAGTAATAAAATTTACTAAAAATTCACAAGTCATCATATTAGCATCAATCCCATTTGAAAATAAGTCATTAAAATACATTTCCATTTTTTTTGAATTTGCAAAGTCTGCAAAATAGCAATAAGAGTCTTCATTTCTGAATTCAGTTATACTTTGTAAGCTGTAAGATTATTTGAAAATATTAGTTATTTATTATACTGTCCAGTGGAAGAAAACTTTTATTGACAAGAAATAAGGTATATGGCAACTGAGCTTAATATTTTACTTTGAGGCATGGAATTTCTTCTAATAGTTGACTTTCTTGCCCATCTCCTTTTTTTTCCTACCAAATATTCTCTTCTATTCCACTTATTTAGTTTAATAGTATATTTTGTACTAGCATTAGAATAAAAAAAGTACATGTGTAACTTTAGCATGGTATCTAATAGAAAAATTACATGAATAAGTATTTGAATATGTACAAAATATAGCACTATATGTGGAAAATGAAAATATATATCTTTACATTCTTTTTTATATTTAATTTTGTAACTTTGAAATAATAAAAGTAATTGCTTTGTATTCAATCAGAAAATATATTTTTAATTATGTGAGAATTAATATATGCTCTTTTCTTTATTATCCTAGAGTGCTAATTTAATTTGAGAAAAATAATTGTAATAGCTTAATTTTTTTTTCAGTTGATTTGAGAGCCATTTCTCATCTTATCTGTAAGCTTTTCCTAGGAAGGGAAGCTTAGAGTTCAAATGCCTGAGCATACATATGTGGTACCACATGGAATATGATGGCATGATCCCATCTCATTTCCCTACATGTGATTTCCCTTGTCATGGTTCTATTTTTGGAATGACACTCTCCCTCTGAGAAGAAAATAAGAAAATTGGTTTTTCTTAGGAAACTCTGACTGACCTCCTCTAATAAACTGAGCCAAGTCCTTTGCAGTTCAAACAAGGCAGTTAACCCAGTGTTCAAGATCCAAATGATAGGACATTTTTTTTTCCCTTGACCTGTTTTAAGTTCATAGACTTCTTGGCTTCTTGCTTCAATATGTTTCCCCTCTGAGCTATTTAGTTTTTTCCTCCTTCTTTTTCTTATTTTTAAACAACATAGTCAAACTTATGCATATTAATTTAAAAAATTCTTTATACATAGGGAGAATTGTCTCAGAGATGAACCTCAGATTTATGAACAGCCAATACACTTCTCACTCTCCTTGACAATGGTGCTGTTTTAACTGTGTGAATTGTTTATTGCAGATAAAGAAATAAATCACAAGAGAATCTACCAGATAGGTTTATTCTACAGTTAAAATGAGTTAATATTTGTAAAGTTCCAGGAGTTAATTATTTAAAAAGAAATAAAATGACTTCTTTAAACCAAGGACAGAGATAACATTAGAAAGCACAGATCATGTTAGTCATTTATTGTTGTATAACAGATCCTTCCCAAACCTAGCAGCTTAAAACAGTGAACTTGTTTTACAGCTTCTGGTGGATCAGGCAGCTGGATATAGAGTCAGCTATTTGTCTCTGGTTCAAAGTCAGTTACAAGATGGCAACTGAACTGTTACCTGGGGTTGTAATCCTCTTCCATCTTGATAGGAAGAGCATCAGTTCTTAAGTTCACCTTTGTGAGTATTGACAAGTATCAGGTCCTCACAACTTATTGCATAGAGATATCAGATCCATGCCACATGGACCTCTTCAGAAGACAGTATATAATATGGCAATTGGCTTCCCTCAGAGTGAGGGATAAATGTAAGAAGAAAGGACATAGAAATGGAAGTCACTGTTTTTATAACAAAATGGCATTCCATTACTTTTATTGTATTCTCTTCACTAGAAGCAAGTTACTAGCTCTGGATATATATATATATATATATATATATATATAGAGAGAGAGAGAGAGAGAGAGAGAGAGGGAGAGAGAGAGAGAGAGAGAGCACATGGGGTGAGATTTTCACAAGGGCCTAAATACTGGAAGGTAGATTTCATTAGGGACTATAATAGAAGATGCCAATCATGGAGATGATTAATTTTTTTTTAGTCTATGAATACTAAATGGAAGATATTTATAATTTTCTTTCACTAATAGTGAACTTGAAGTCCCTTAAAATCTCCAGAGATTTGGCAATCTTTGAGTGCACTTCATTTGTCTCAAGTGTCAAATTGTTAATTAACTTTTATATTAGTCTGTTATCTGTGTTTGAAAGATACTAAGACTGCTGGTGACTTTAAGGACACCAGGTGGATGTCCCAAGGCTGGAAGCTAACAATATTTCTTTTCTCTGACTCTGTTTGTATATGGTGTTGTTATTGTTGCTTTTGTTTCCACTTAGATTTATGGATTTGCCATATTGAATTTAGTCAAGACTATGGCTTTTTGGTAGAAATCTTAGAGAACTCAAATATAATGGTTTCTTTGTGCTCAAGGCTCATATTGAAGTTATGGGTAATCAACCTACATCATTCAACATAAAAAGAGAGAAATAATGTTTTAAGACAAAGAGTTTATTTGGTCCTGAAGCATCCAGATACATTCTGTTTTGCCCAGTTCAATTCAATCAAACACACATAATTGAGATTTTGTTGCCAATTAACTTAAGTTTTGTAGACTTAGAAATAAGTCTCCTTGAACCTTGTGCTTTGTGTGAACTATTTCTGAAGTGCGTTTGGAAGAGAAAAACATTTTGTTTTCTTTATGGTGTTTTTCAATTAGATTTCCTGTGCTTATATTGTGCCTGACCTCTTTTAAAACCTTAATTTAAATGAAAAGTAAAGAATTCAACATTCTCTTGCAAGGTCCATTCCAGCTGCAACGTTCCTCAATTCTGTGTTTCAAAAAGGTACAGGGTTGTTCTGAATTGTAATTAGAGTGGCCATGAACTCTTGTTCCTCAGGAATGTGAATGGTAAGGCACAATCTTCTAACATGTAACAACAACAACAAAATTAGGTTTCTACATTCCTTTTGATGAGCAGAGAAAGCAGAGAAACATATTCACAGGAGATTTATTGATTAAATTAATTTTTCAATCTACCAAGTAAATTTTTGTTGGAAAAAGTAATTATTTCTTTTGTCTGATTAGACTCCCTGCATAACCTCAGCTTCTCATTTTAATTATTCCCTATTATTTCTGAGCCCCTTTTTAATTATCTTCTCTTTCTGGTGTATCATCATTTCTTTTTCCCCTCTTACCTCCTTTACTTTGCTTATCCACAAGCCTCTGCCTCCCTTGTTTAGAAACAAAAAAACATAATAGAAAAATTTCTTTGGTTATTCCCTTTCCTCAGGGAACTGGTCTGAAGCATCTTTATAACCAATAAACTCTGAGAGAAAAATTTCCTATCCTTAATACCTCAACTTCTACTTTTACCCTCTCAGGATTTAATCTGCAATAATCTGCCTTCCACCTTAACTCCAAAAAGTGGTCAGCAGCTTTCAAGGTCACATGTGACTGTATAATAAAAGAAACTGTGGTTTCTTTTCAGTCATTTTTCTCCTGATAAGCCATTAATATATAACATTGATAGCCCTAATTCATCTTTTGCAGATGTAGTTTTCTAGAGGTAGTATTTTATTGTCTTCCTATCTCTCACTGCTTTATCTGTTAATATTAATATTCCCTCTTCACTATTTCAAAAAATATATACCCTGGGCCCTTTTCTCAATCTCTGTAGTCTTTTCTTGGTGTTTATCCCTTAACTTTATTTATTTTGTCATTTTTTAAAAATCTCTTGTTCTAATCTCTCTCCTGAGTTCATTTCCTCCCATTTTTGATTTAGGGAAGTTTTAATATTAAAGATTTCTTGGATGTATTGATTACTTAGTTAAGTAAGTTATCTAAAAGAAGAGATGATTAGAAAAAAATCATAGTGCTACATAGAGCTTCTTACTTTTTATCCATCCACACATGATCATAATCCATTTGGGTACTTCCGAAGAACTTGAAGACATACATAGCTCTTACAAAATTGTGAAAAGTGAATTTTAGATCTGCACTTCATGAGGGACTCAGCAAAAAGTGGATATGTAAGGATGCTGCTACCCCTGCCATCACCAGGAAGCAGTAGCTGCTATTGCTTTTGGCTTCCAAACCACAGCAATCTCCAATCTTTCTGTTGATTCCAGAATGTATCACCAGATTCCAGCTCAAGAAGCACTTTGTTCTGATAGAATATGCATCAGCTAAAAGAATGATCTGCCTCTCCATACAAAAATCAATTTCCATTCCCAAACATGAGTGGGTTGTTTGATTGGCATACCTCAAATGACAGGTGAAGCTGTAGATAGAATGCATTTTGGAAGAAGGTTATAATATTTTAGCTTTTTCTGTACAGGAGGGAGTGCTAGTAATGGTTTGAGAAGATGCTGAGTGACAGTTCATGTATTTGTCACATTCTTGGTCCAGTCAATATATGTACACTTTCTGTTACCATTCTTAAATTTCTAAAAAACAATAACAGATAATGTTCTTACCTGACCCAATACAGTTCATCCTTAAACAAACAATACAACATGTTTTCTCCATAAAGAAGATCCAAAGTCTCATTTGTCTATACTTTCCTTTCTTGGTAATATTCATTTTCACTACTTCTTGTAATCTGTAACATTATAAAGTTTACTACTATTTGCAAAATTGAAGATCCTATGGAGAGCCATATAGAAAAGAGAGAAGAGATTAAAAAAAAAGGTGTATTATATGCCAAAAACAATAAAGGAAATACTGGTCATTTCTACAGTCCTGATATTCCACAACTTCTGTGATGGCAGAGGAGTATTCATAGCTTCCTCTTTTTTACCTGTATTAGTGTTCTATAGGGAAAGAGAGAGAGGGAGGGAGGAGCTGGAGAGAGAAGGAGGGGACTGATTCTGTATGATGAATATGTATATGGCTCCACACAATTGTGGAGCCAAAACATCCCAACATCTTCAGTTGCAGACTAGAGGCCCAGAAAAGCTGAAGTTATAGTTTCAGCTTGGATTCTAAGGCTGTAGAACCAGGAAAACCCATGGTATAAGTTCTAGTCAAAATGCCAAAAGGCCAAGAAGAGCTATTTTTGTCTGAATTCCAAGACTGGAAAAAACTGATTTTCCAGCATGAGTAGTCAGGTGGAAGCAATTCTTTTTTATCCCAGAGTGAGCCAAGTTTTCGTTCTATTTAGGCTTTCAACTGAGGATGAGAGCTGCCTACATTAGGGAAGGCAATCTTTACACAGTCTAAGAATTCAGATATTCACTTCATTTGAAAAGAACCTCACAGACATACTCAGAATAATATTTTACCAAATATCTGAGCACCATATGGCCCAGACAAGCTGACACGAAATCAGCTGCCATACCACCAATTCTAAACTCCCTTTTCCTCAGATGACACATAGTAAATCAAAGTTAATTCTTTGTGGGTGTTTCAAGTCTTCCATCGGAGAATTGGGAAGTGGCCCCCCAGAGGATCCCATGTTCCAAACATATTCTTTCATATCTGCTCATATAGCAGTAGCTCATTTCCCTTTAAGATGTATTCACCACCCCAGTAAACTCAGTCACCTCCCTTTCCACTCTGTTGGTCCACTAACACATGAACTCCCAAATGACCAAGTGGCCATCACATTGGCTAGTGCAGTGGAATTATTTTTGTTTTCTTGGTTGAAAGCATTCCTCCTTTGAATACTGTTTTAATTACAAAACAGGATAATCTGCTCTCATGAAGATACTACAAAACACACAAGCTTCTTCTCACAGGATGCCAATGTTGGCAGCTAGTTTAGGGCACAAAAGTATTTCTGCTCTATAAGATTATCCAATGATTCTTTCAATCTTGTTCCACTTTGTTGCTCTGTAGTGTATTAGGGTTCACATGGCAAGAACTAGCTTATATGCATTATATCTGTGAATTCTTATCCATACAAACTGTGGAAAGAGCGTTTAAGCATTTTCCTTTATAAAGAATTTGATCTGCAAGTTGAAGGCATCATTTTACTCATACTCTATTAGTCAGAACTTAATCACTTCTACATATAGAAGCTATAGTAAATTGTGTATTATATTCCCTAACTGGGCAGCCACATGCTAAATAAGTTCACAGGATTCTGTTACTAACATGCATAAGGGGTTTATTAGTCCTGAGGAAATTATCAATACTAAAACCTCAAACAGAGACCAAAGTTAGAGTGATAGAAACAAAAATATTAAGAGGGGACAGCAGGTATATTAACAAGAGGTGCCATTTTTCACTCCTTGGTTCCCAAGCCTATGTACATAACTGGACAATGGTTTCAAGCATATATCATATCCAGAAGGACAGTGCTCCAACCACACTGGGATTGGCTACTTCCCTACTATCTATGAGGGCCATGCACATGGTCCTAAAATGTTCTAATAGTTTGCCTCTGCAAATTTCTAATATATGATGTTTATGTAAATCAAGAACAAATGCTTTTTTCCCCAAGCAAATGGATAGACTCTGTAAGGGAGAGGAGCCATGCAATACAAACACAGAGATGAGAATTTGAGTTTTCTATTCACGTAGTTTACCTGTGTGTTAGATCACTTTCAATATCTGCATTGACTTGATGGAGTATTGCTGAAAATATCTGATTTGATGATTTTTCAGGTTCATAATACCTAATTCATGTTGGACAGCTCAGAATGCATGGCCTTTTATTGTCTTATGATTGACTATCAGTCTACCAGCTCCTGGCAAGATGGTTACAACTATTTCCAAGCAGAAGAATTATTTACTAGTGATGGTATTGTTTTTCCTCAGGGGACATTTAATGAGTGTTTTCTATTATTATTCTTCCAGGGCCTGCCTTTGGCTCTGCCAAGCTCCCTGATCAACTGCAATCTTTTTAAATATAAATGCATCCACTAATTCATAAGAGCTCAGAGGCAGGGGTGTTTTTCTACCCTTGTCCCCTAGCAGCTGTGAAACCTTATCTTCCTCAGGATTCCATTCATAACTGGAAACTTTATGGAGTACTCAGTAATTTAGAGCAAGATGTGGAATTTGTTGTATGATGTTACCAAATTTAAAGAGGGACATCAAGTATACTTTGTTTTTTAACTGTAGGCTTGGATACAAGGCACACTAGTTGCCTTTCATGTTGGGAAATATATTCATATATAGTCTAATGTATTGAACCCTTCATATATCATGGGATATATTTTGAATCTTTTTGTCTACACAGGTCTTAGCAGAACCAATAGGTTTATTGCTTTTAATTGGTATTCATAAGATTCTATCTCATGAAATAATCAGTATAACAGTACAACTTAATTTACTTTGAAATGTTCATATCACCATCATTCCTTTAGAGGAAATTAGGGCACAAAGTTGGGATTCCCAAGCAAAACAGATACACTGGACAAATCTGATATACCACAGAACTGGAGAGTGGAAATATATTGCTATTCATGCCAGGAAAATGTAAACGGTTTCTAGTATTCTCTACATAGTGTTTTAGAGAAATAATATTCCAACTGCGTGTTCCACTGGAGAGCTCTGAAATTTTTCTTTGTTTTGAGTCCAGATTTGATTCAGAAGCTTGAATTTGAGTAACTATTGATTAAGTTCTTCTTAATCATCTGTTCTTCTATAAGTGTTATTGATTTTCTGTACAGACCAAAAGGAAAATTAAAAGAGGACATAGAAGGAATCAAATCTTCTCTATCTTTTAGTTAATTAATGGTGGCGCTCATTTGTAGATTCCCAAAAAAGTTGTAATGCTACTTTGTATTTATTCTTCTTGGGGAAGGACAATTCTGTGGGTTCCCATTTGGTCATGCTGTCATGTTTGTCCTCATTCCAGAAAGGTAATTTAGGGGTTCTGCTAGAAATTGAATATACACATTCAAATATACACTCAGATACTGGGGGAACAGAATAGTGGCTTGACCATGAGATAGACTCAGACCCTTACTCCAAGCAGTGTGCCCTGGTAGCATTCTCCGTCTCCAGATGTCAGCAGAGCCAGGGTCTGACAGCCTCCCAAATGTCTATATTTCTCTTTCCTGATCTCAGCTATGCTATAAATAGTCACAAGGTCCTGGAAAAGGCCAGCAGGAAGAATTATAAGATATAATTTGATGTTATCATAGAGAACTTTTTCAAAGTATCTGACTCCCTAGTCTTCAGGGACTTTGTTTATGCAAATTTATTCAGGTCTTATAATTGATTAAATAATTATGACACTTTCTTTTGTATTCATTCAACTTATATTTACTAGAGCTAAATATTTTCAGATATGTAATAATTTAGGTCATTAGGGACCTTATGATTAATTAGATACTACCAGGAAACAAAAACAAAAAGAACCCCACCCTGTGTGTCAAACTCTATCCTTTATCACTCTAATTCTGCTATTATGATAAAAGTCCCATATTTCCACTGATGGTTATTTGCTGCTGATGGTATTGTAATATTTATAATATGTAATGTTACATATTGTCCTCTGCTATCCCCCAAATCCAAGGTTTTCCACTGATAGCCAGAAACCTATTTTAATGGAAGCATCTTGTATTTTTACCTACAGATAAGAGTATTTTTCAAGATTGCTGATACTTCCCCTTACCAATGTATTTCTCTGTGCCTTGATAATGGACCAACTTCTGGGCTCCCAAAAGACTGACTTAAGGGATATATTGATGGGTCACATACTAAAATCTAGCAAAATGATTTCTTCTATTTTTTTGTTCTTTTTATATTACAAAACAATAAATAAAATGCTAGCCTCTCAGTTTCATTCATCCTGAGCTATCATGTTATCTAGATATCAACTGACCAATTGAGTACTTAACTGGAACTTATGATAGCTGCTTGGGTTGGCTAAAAATAAGCCCACACCATTTTGTTTCTCTTTTCTAAGTTTCAGTACTCAATAATTTTAAGAAGATTAGTTTCCAAATAAGAATTCCTAGTTTTAAGTCCTGGTTTTACACTTACTGTGTTATGTTGTATAACTTTTACCCTTTATGTGCTTTAGTTTTCTTATCTGTGAAATAGTTATAACAGTATCTATCTATCTCATGAATCAATTGTAAGCATAATTACCATGGTTGCAATAGTGTATGGCACTAAATAAATGTTCATTAAATGGTAGCTATTGTTACCTATATTGACTATATAGGTCACTAAGTCTAGGTTCTAATAAAAGTCCTTCCTTTTGCTTTAGTCTACCTTCCACAGTTGCTTTCTACTAGCTACATGTTTCATTTTTGATAAGATGGGCTGCATCATGTTTTCTGACAAGTTACTTACTTTTGTGTTTTGAAGTCTTTTTCTGACATGTCCTTTCATGGAACACTGTTTATTAGGTTTCACACATTTTACAATGTGCACATCAAGTGCTTCATCCATAGTGAAAATTTTCATGTTATTTTTCTGTCAAATATGATCTTTCCTCTCAAAAAAATCTTCATTGAGCCCCCCCCCCCCCATTTTTGGAGACATTTCATTAATTGACTAGTTGAAGAATTAATCTTGTGTTTCGTGAATACCTGTGTTTAAGGAGATCATTCCACTCTATAACAGGAGTTTGTAAATTTGTAAGAGAAATAGATGTCTATATTGATATATTCAATATAGATAATTTCAATACAGTCATTTTAAATTATTAGAGTAATGGCCAGAGTAATCTAAGAGTTTAGAAAATAGATTGTTATCTCCAACATGAGAATCCAGTAAAGGCATTGTGGAGGAAGTGTTGCCAGAACTAAGTTGTCAAAATATTTTGAAGTTAAGCAGGTGAAGTTGGGCGGGAGGACTTAACACAAGAGCATTCAGTGAAGGATGTGCATTTCAGGATTTCTGAAGTGAATTCATGATGACAGGGGGAAGGGGAAGGCACTAAAAAGTTAGTTACCAAATGCTATGACAGAGTAAGGAGCTTGATATAATCTTAAGTGCCATTGACGATTTCTCTGCAGATTTTTAATTTAGATAATTCATTTTGGTAGTACCATAGAAGAAGTGCTATTCAGCAAAAAGACCAATTTAAAGTGTATTTTTACCATTGAGGTGAGAGGTAGGTAAAGAATAATAGGGGGTATAGAAAAGAAGGAACACATTTGAAAATCATTCATGAGAAAAATTAGAACAGCTTAATGTTCAGTTAAATCTGGGAGATGGGAGAAGGCAAAGGTAAATGTATCTTTTAGATTTCAGTAGAGGTAACATGAAAGTTGACAATGTTAGAGAACACCTCTCATGTCTGAAACTGTAATGGTGTGAGACCACAGCAGTATGTTCACAGTGCAGATACTGCTGAGCATGTTGGTATTTTCTGTCCACTAATGCTCTGATGTCATTATGTGAGGTGGAAACTTGAATCTGTAACTTTTTTTTTGATACCAGGGATTGAACCCAAGGATGCTTAATTGTGGAGCCACATTCTCCAGCCCTTTTAAAATATTTTATTAGAGACAAGGTCTCACTGAGCTGCTTAGGTCCTTGCTAAGTTGCTGAAGCTGGCTTTGAACTCAAGTTCCTCCTGTCTCAGCCCTGGAGTTGCTGGAATTATAGGCGTGAGCCACTGCACCTGGCTTTGAATCTGTAAACTTAAAAATACAGAAAGAGAGACAGAGGGGATGAGGAGGAGAGAAAGAGAGAAAGGAGGGAGAGACAATGGAAAAGAAGATATGTGGAAGTTGAATTTATTTGAATATAAAATTCAGAAATTGAAATTGCTGAATAATAGGGGCTGGGGTTGTGGTATAGAGTGCTCGCCTACCATGCGTGAGGCACTGGGTTCGATTCTCAGTACCACATAAAATAAAGATATTGTGTCTACCTATAACTAAAAAATAAATATTAAAAAAGAAATTGGTGAGTAATATGTGAAAAATAGATATCTATAATTAGAAAATAAAATATTACTTTAAGTAAAAATGTTAATTAGTATCTACTCTTACTCTTTTTTTTAAACAAAGAAAGAATTTACGTAAATCATTCGATGGAGCAAATATATTTCTCTGTTACTGATGTCAGAGAGGAGTAATGGAAATGATTCTTGACTGATATCCCAGAAAACTGTGCTCTGGCACATCCTGTCATAACCTTTACTAGGCAAGTAACTAGGGTTCTTTAATTTAATCTCTTCATTAAAAATAAGTACATTGATTATGTTCTCTAAAATCTGTATATTTTTCACACTTTGATTCTATAGTGAGACACAGACTTCCATGATTTATTTTCTTTTTTCAGTTATTTTCTTTTGGAAATCTTTCTAACACTTATAATCTGATTTATTGTGGCTCTGAAATATTTGCCTTTTTATTCAAATTGCTTGGAAGAAAAAAGGAAGCACATGAAATTGGTCAGTGTTCAGTCTGGGCAGTTATTAGTAACCTCAAACTGTAGATTCAAGAGATTAATTTTCAAAAAGATTAATATTCGTTTGGTTTTACTCTACATGTGGATATTGAATAATGCTAGCCTTAAGAGTTTTTTTTTAAAGAGAAAAACTAACTTTCAAGGGGAATTTTAATTCATTGATATGAAAACAATGGTTATACTACGATTTGCACAGCATAAAATACTTCAAAATTAAGAAAAGTTTGACACTTATAACTGATATTTGAAATTCATTCAATTTGTATGATTACTAATATGAAAATGAATAGGAGACTAATACAAGGAAGAAATGATGCACAAATGTTTTAGAGGATTTTTTTTTTTTAAGAGTGCCACATACAATCTCTAGAGTTAAAAGGGAGGAAAATAGATTGTTCACAAAACTTAAATTCAGTGGGGTACTTGTTAGAATTTGAACTTACATTTAGTTCCTAAATAACTTTCCTCTTTCCAGACCACCATGTCCTTGAAAAGTTAATTTTGTTTTATCTCTGGATATAGGAGGCTTCGCATGACAATGGAAGTTGAAAGCTTCCCAGGTAAAGATCCTTCAAAGACTAAAAGACTCATGATAGGAAAGGATAAAAGTCAACAGTTTATACCACTCAATTGCTTTTAAGATTTTCATCAAATGCATCCCCTGCAGTTGCAACTTACTAGAGAAGCTTCCCAGCAGAGTTAAAATCATAAAACAATGACAATGTTACCTTTGTTTCTCTGAGCTTTCAGACAGGAAAGACAGCAAGCGAACTGTGTATCAACTTACTTTCTTCCTCTTTTGGTGTAGGAAAGAAAGAAAATCACTCCTACCCTGAGGTATACGGCACTAGATACAATTTAAGCAAAAGATAGTTTTTGTTTTCAGCTAGAAAAATGAAACTTTATTCTAAGAATGTTTGTATTTTGTGGATTCTGATATGAATAGCTATGTATTTACTCAAGGACAAAGTCTTTCAGAACACAAAAAAGAAGCTTATTACAATTTTAAAAGTAAATATTAACTTGTGATTTTTTTTCTTATACCTACCTTTCATCATACTTAGAATTTGTACTTATCTTGGCAATGACTATAGCACATTTAAACATAAGCATTTGCAAATATTAAAAGAGGTGTATTTTCTTACTTCTGGGATGTTGCAATCCACACCTTTACACCGACTATTGCACCATTGCATCAGAAAGTACCATTAGTAAGTAAAAGAAGCCCTGTCTACATTCCTACTGTGTATGATATGCTTCCTCTTAGGAGCAAAGCTATGAAAGGAATGCTGTATGATAGTGTCCTAAAAATGAAAACTGCAGTTTTTGAGTTGAGAAGCTTTATTAAAATTGACATCATAGCTATATTCCCCAGAAGATACAGAATGCTGTATAAGGGTTGCTTTATGTTATATTGCAAGCTAATAAAAGTTGAAATTAATTCTTAGCTATTCATTTAGTAGGAATTTTCTGTTCAATTATGTTTTTAAGATTTAATTTTTAAAAATCTTGATGTTCGCACTAAAGAGACACTACCATCAGGTTCACTGGCTAAATTTCAAGTGGGTTAATTGCATTTTGTCTATTTAAAGTTTTCTGAATATCATAGTTTTCTTTATTCGTATAAGTGTCATATTACACTGGAGGATATTAAATATCTGTTACATTTCATTTTTAAGTTTCTGAATTTTAGGAGTTTTTATCACATTATTTTTTGTGTAAATGATTTTGATTAGAATTAAATTTAAAAAAAATTACCATGCTATTTTAGTATAGTCCCTATCTCATGGATAACTATATCTAAGGCAAGTATATTCTACTATAGTTGAAATAATACTGAAGCTGTAGTGTAAAATTTCATGAAGAATCAAACCAACCAATCCACTTGGTAGAGGTATTAAAGGAGTTAAAAATATACAACTTTGGCATATTGCTTTTTGAATTAAAAGTACTTAAACAGCAGGTACAAGAAGGTCATTGTGACCCCTCTTCTGTTTCTTAGAAGCAAGAGATGAAATCCCTATGTGAAGGACACCTTACCCTGTACCAGAAGGAATAACATTTTCATCCTCAAGGATAAAAAGTCAGGACCAAGAGAATTCTATACAGACCTTGTTTAAATAACTCTTATCTCTTAAGCCTCCTACATAATTTAACTGCTTCTTCACAATTCTTTCTTAGTCCAATTCAACATATAAGTAACTGATTCTAACTGCTTCTTTGGGTCTTCATTTCCTTACAAGAGCTTCTGTGCCATGTAAATCTTGTATTAAACAAATTTGTATGCTTTCCTCCTATCAGTCTCTATTATATCAATTTAAATCTCAGACCAAGCTAGGACCCTAAGAGGGTGGAATTGGAATTTTGCCTCCCATAATTTATTAAAAATATACAATTTTTCACTGCAAGTAGGTTTGAAAGGAAAGTATGGAACTGGGAGACGGGTGAGCGAGAAATGAAAGATGGAGAAATGAAAGACAGAGATACACTTGAGAGTTTGTCAGAGCTGACAAAGCCTGAGAGGAAATACAGGCTTGGGTTCTGTGACTCTTATGGGACAGGCTCAGGGATTAGAGCCAGGCAGGTCCTAATGTGGGTAGTTAAGGGTGGGGCTGGTATGAGGGAATGGTGAACCTTTTCAGGAAAGCAAAACTTTTTCTTAAAATGGATTAAATTGGCCATTCAGATGCTAAGCAAAGACCTTACAATGTTGGCCATGGAGAGTTCACATGTAAGGAAGCTGATATAATTAAAACAAAATACTTAGCAAGGAGTGATGTGCCTACAAATTCTTTTCTTCCTCATCTGTGGAAATTAAAATATAGCTGTAGTTTTATAGTTGCTGTAGTGGCCAAGGACAATCTTTTGAAAATCATTTGTTGCATAGTAGGTGTTTATCACCTCATCTTCTTTCCCTTCATCAATGTCATCAGACTTGTCAACTATAATTACTGCTTTTGGTATTCTTTCACTGATTAGATTTTATAAACTCTCTTTTGATAGTTCACCCAAATTCATGTGACCAAATTCTAGTGAATCCCTAGGTTTTCTATCTAATAAGGGTTGATTGGAAATGTTAGACCAGGATGCAAGGAAAGACCACTGACTCCAATTAAAATCAAATTAAAGCAAACTTCTTATTTCGACCAGCCGGGCTGCCTCTCCCAACAAAAACCTGCAGCTTTCTTGCAGCCCAGCTTTATAGCCCAGAAAGTTACACAAAGGGTAACAGATAACAAAACTCTGACAAGCATAACACAAAGGCTAGTTTACATTTTTGCTGGCCCCAACATCAGAATTTATGAAGGTCATTAGAGCCTCAGAGAGGGTCGTTATCTGGCCAGGGAAGGCCAAGATTTATGAAGTGTCACTAAAGTTTCAGAGAGGGCTGCTATCTGGTCAGAGACAGCCAGGCATGGGTGAGTTCAAGGCACGGGAATGCATTCCAAACTAGTTCAGAATTTGCAGTAATTTATAGTAAAGCCGAAATTATCTTTTCATGGCTTTGTGGCGAGATGGCTCCCAATTTTAAGAGGGAATCAGGCTGGGTCTATCAGAAACAGGAGAGTAAACTCTAGTGGCCCTCCCTCTCCAATATCCATGTCAGCTCTCTAGTCTCTAGTCACCTCCAAAATGTTGAAGAAAATCCACATTTTTGAAATTTAATGTAAAAGTGTATTAAAGCATATTTGGACACCTAGCCATATTTTTAAAAAATCTGTAACATAAACAACATAAAAAACAATATACCTGTCTCTAAAATATGACTTCAGGACACATTCTCTATCCCTTTTCCCAGGGAACCTGCTGCCATAGGCCCTGCGAGCTAGTAGTTCTAAATCTCTGCCCAGCTCCCAAGTGGCTTCTGGAACAGAAGCTATGACCAAGGGGAGTTAGAGCCAGAGGATGTTCTGGGGCTTCTGAGAAACCACCATGAGATATTTTCCACAATATCATTTTTTTTTTTAGCAAATAACTGGCAAATTAACATCAGCTAGCAAGGAAGGGGAAAAATGATGAAGAAATTTACTAAGAGTTTTAAAAAACAAAGTGAATAGGAAAAATTGTAGCATGAAGATATAAGAACAAAAATATCTGATCATTTTGAACAAGAAGCTCAGATTTCTTCAGTCAAGACCAATGAAAACACAGATACTGAATTTATTGTAGGTTGCTATGAAGAATCATGCTGTTTCATATAATGCAACAGAATCATGAAAAGTCACACAGCAGAACAAGAACCAACCTGAAGCCAGTGGGGACATGCTAGATTTTAGTTACATAGAATAATTGATTTTTAAAAGTATTTTGTTAAAACCATTTTGTAGCAAATCAGAAAATTCTTTAGTGCCTCTGAGAATTTCTTTTCATTATTAGACATGATTACTAATTGTAATATATAGGCTTTTAACTTAAGTGATCCAGATGGAAAGAATTCTAATCTTAGCTCTTCAGAAAAACAAATTCAATTTGATTCTAAATTTTTCTCTCTTTTTTCCCACTGTGTGTGTGTGTGTGTGTGTGTGTTTGTGTGAGATAAAAGTCATGATAATGGCTTAAGTTACAGTATCTATAAGGTGTTTTGTCAGAGAAAGTCACTAAGTCTCAAACGGCATTTATGAAAGATCTGTAATTCATGCATTGAACAAACCTTTTTTTCAAACTCTTATCCCTGGCAAGGCTGCTTTCCAAGTGAGGGTTGGATGCAAAGATTCACATGGTCCTGAACTTGGAGATTACACAGTTTTAATGATATAGCTAGGACACTAAAAGCAGTATTATGATATTAATCATGTGTTTTTATAGATTGAATTTGAAAGATGAAAACTACACACTTATATACTATATTGGGGGCATAGGGCTAGACAGAAACATTTATAAATATATAAGATGACTGTAATTTATACTTCTACTTTAGACAACAAATCAGTTTTCACATTCTTGGATTATATAACCTTGGATATGGCCACATACAGTTGTATTCACTATTATTCAGAGTTGTGAGTTAACCATTATATAGTTCAAATTTAAAATAATTTTGATGCATTCTAAATTTTAATCTTTATTAAAATGTTCAAAATGAAGCTAACTTTTCTGGAAAGAAGTTAAGTTATAAAAATAACCAAATGTAATTGGTAGTGGAATGAATTATGTTTGTTGCGAAGAATTCTTGTGGGTTGTATCATCCCTGAAAGTGGAGAGGAGGAGATATGGCCAGGTAAAGTGAACCAGGAAAATCTCTGAACTGGGTTACACAACTGCTATTGGAAGGAACCAAGATGATTATGTGATTACAATAATCCCAGTTCTGTTAAGCTTTTTACAAATGCTTTTGTTTCTTTAACTGGGTTCATATAACAGATAGCAATGCATTGGATTATTCTAAGCAAGTGTGTAAACAAAGTGTTTCTTCTTAAAAAAAGAACATTATTTGAGGATTTTTGGAAAGAAAATAGGTTTTAAAATTAAAATACTCATTCTTTAATAGGATCCACTATTTTCATAAAATATAGCTATTAATAAAGAAATCTCAAAGAAACTTTATGCTCATAGCACATGCTCTCACTTTTCCTTTGATTTCTGTGAGCATATAGTACTCTATTCAAAGGGAAATGGCTAAAATGTTTGAGAAACACTGATGTATTCCTCCACTTAATCTTCACTATGGTCCTGAGATAAAAGTTAGTTTTGAAATAAAAGTTAGTTTTTTGGACTTTAGAGCTAAGAATCCAACTCAGTTTTTTAGCTCCTTCTCTGATCTGCCATCTTCCTACAATTTTGAAGGGACATTCATCATTATAACTTTGTCTAAATATTATAACTACTATTGGGTAGTTATAAAATTTATAAAATATCCATTTTATAAAAGGGAAAAGAAGGCTCAGTTACAATGACTTACTCTCAGAAGTAATCAGTGTCAGAGGTAAAATCAGACCAAGCATTCTTGTTTTTGAGGACAAGGGTTTTTCTATTTCATAGACATAGTCAACTATAACATGAAAGTAATTTTAGCTATTTTAATGCTAAGGACTGTGTGACACAGATCCTTGTCAACTGACCGGACATAATTCTTCAGGTAATAATAATAATGAATATTAGTATGTCTCTTTACTTTTTCAAAGCTCTTTGTACATATACTGGCTCATTCAGTTCTTCCAATAATCATTGTGACAAAAGAGTTCTGTTAGTTCATTGAGTAGACATGAAAAGGAATTAACCTTTGTTTAACTTCTGCTGGGCAGAATACTAACATCTTATGAAAGGTAATCTCATTATATATTCATAACCTTATTATATTGTCATTATGATTGTCATTTATGAAGGAAATTGAGACTCAGAGGAGTTAAATTATCATCATTTGTATATCTAGTAAATCTATTAAGACTAAAATCTAGTAAAATTCTCTAATACAAGTATAAATTTCTTTTTTACTATATAGTATTTGTCCCATAACATCTGGTAAAGTGTATTATTCTGCCTTGCTTAATTCTCACAGATGTTCCTGAAACAGATGATACATCCTTACTAATTCAACTACTCTGAGGCGATACAGAACATCCCACTTCTCTTACTCATCATGGAGAGTTGTTTCCTCTGGGAAAGAAAAATTTTCAGTTAGAATTACCTTCTCATGAGTAATTTATTATTTTCCTCCCTCTTTTTTCCTATTAGCATGTCTCTATAGGATATTTAATATAACAGGCTGTTTATTTCTTCAAGGGTTTGTTAATACAAATAAATTTCTATTTGCTGTATTTCAGACAATGGAACAAAAAGCAAAGGGGGAGATTAACAGGCAGAATAGAGAAGGTATTGGGGGCATTGAATAATTCCTCACAAACTAAAATCATACCACATAAATTATAAATTTTTCATCCTTTGCATTCTCCTAAGTTTGTCTACTCTGAGTTGATCATTGACTGAACATCAGATGATGTAGTTTCTGAATAAGATAGTATGTACAGGGCTTGGGTTGTGACTCAGTGGTAGAGCGCTTGCCTAGCATGTGTGAGGCACTGGGCTTGATTCTGAGCACTGTGTATAAATAAATGAATAAAATAAAGGTTCATCAACATCTAAAAAAATATTTTTTTTAAAAAGATACTATGTACAAAGGACCAGAGTCCACCCAGCCCTCTAAATCTTATGTGGCCTTTCTGGGAAGAGGCAAATCTTGTCAAAGGAGATAAACCAGCAATAGCCATACATTAAGAGATTCAATAGGAAAGAAAGAAATTTGATTTAGATTAAGATTATTGAAGGAAAAAAACTAGTGCCTAAGATTCTTACTAAGTGATTTGATATTTTGTAGCAACAAGCTTAGTAAAATAATTATATATTTTTAAACCATGTGTGGCACATAACTCTTAAAATGCTCAGGTGCTTAGTGAAGAATCACACTTCACTACTCAAGAAATATTGTTACATATCTTCATTGCAAATTGGAACCTTAGTGGTATAATGAGATCTGAAAATGTATGACTTCATTTTTGTCTACTTTTATATTTTTGGTCCAATGGGACAATAACAAATAAATAAGTAGGCCACTAAACATCAAGTTGTTACATAGGTGTTCAAGGAGTAGAATAGAGAAGAAATACTCTATGAAGTACCTATAGAGTAATATTAGCTACTATGTAGGAAGCTTAGGTCATTTTGTTCTCAGAGTAACCCTATGAGGTGAATAACACATTCATCCCTGCTTATTACGGCATTGAAAATTTTAAAACGTTTTGGAGGTCACAGAGGTAATATGTAAAGCAGTGTGAATTCAGAGGCAAGAGTCTGGATTAAGAATTCATGCTCTTTACTTCTGTTATCTATCATCTTTACAAGAGGTAAAGGACATGGTCAAATGTCTACCAAAATTTTTAATTTATTGGAGTTTGTTACAACATATGTTTTCAAAAAATGTATAAAATAATTTAGTTTAGAAATAATACTTTTTACTTTTCTCAAATTCCATGAAATGATTTATTCTTACTCTGAGAAAAGCATTTTTACCATGAAGCTATTTATCATTATCAGAGACACAGGTTTTAGAGCAGATTGTATTTACTTCCATCTAAGTTATCTAAGATAAAGCATTTTTTGAGTATGTGTATAATGCTGTCACTGGAAAATTTATCCCTTTACAAAAATACTCATTTATTATTTTTATCATTTGTTTTGTGGTAGTATTGTATTTTTGATTTCTCTGCAACGTAACTAACTACTGCATGCTTTTAAAGTGATTTTTAAGTACTCTTATCTCTAAATTCTAACTGTGGTGAGAAGGCTAAGTTACTCCATCATGTATAGAACATTAGTTCTCAGACTAAGCCTCAACCTGAGTTACCCCATTTTGTTAAGCAGTAGTTTGACATAAGCTACTGCATTCTGAGTTTAAATGCCAAAGTAGAAGGACTTTACACCTTGTTTGTACAAGTAAACAACCACCATCTGCCTAGCACAACCATAAGATGCAAATGGGTAAATAATTCATCATGCTAACAAAAATGATCACCTGTGAACTTCTCAAATTAATCAGAAGTGCATGGATGCATGGACATATCAAACTCATATCAGAAAAACCAGGCCCATGAGCTTATGGAACATACCAGGGCAAGAAATTAAGCACCCACTCATTGGAGGCCTTTGAAGGGAGGAGCACCTTGAGGGTGATGGCAGCACCCTTAACCTATCACCTGTTGCATCTCCACACAAGCCTTGCCCAGGAAAATTACCACAGCAACCAACCTCCCAGCCTCTTTTTTCCTGTCCCACCAGGCTTCAGCAGACCACAGTTTCTCTTGCCGTGAGGACCACACGTGGCCCACTCCAAGCTGACACTACCTGCTGACACTCTGAAACTGCCATCACTCCAGACCTTGGCTAAAATAAGTTCCTGCACTGTGATAGCTCTGTATCCTGAATAAGTTCTGCTGGTTCTTCATCTTATCTGACCACCTGCACTGACTCTTTGCTTTTGCTCTCAGTTCAGCCTCCTGAACCCCTGTGGCTGCCTTAATTAAACCTTTCTAAGCCTTATGTATTTTTACTATATATATAATATATATTATATATATATAATAATGTGTAAAGTGTGATGTATGCCTTGAGTGTTATAGAAATTAAGATTGGAATAAAGAACCTATGATTGTGTGGCTTATGACTACCAGATGACTTACATGTATTCAACGAATTGCCACTTATGAAAGTGGTTTAGTCTGTGAATTTTTGTTATGCAATATATTCTGACACTGTGGAAAGACACAAATATGTTTTGTCTATGTTAATGACATAGCTTGCTCACAAGCAACTGGCACACTTGCAACTGTGAGGTCAAATTCTTAAGAAGCATGATGAAATTTGTGTTAAAACTTAGCTGATTAAAAAATAATAATAATCCATTTGGTGGTCTCTGTCAGTGTCTGACACTAATATTGATAGAGGTCATTTCAGGTTATTGTGTTTTTTCCACACACCTCCGTTTTATTCTGGAATAAATAAAATGAGAGTTCTCTCAAATGAAAGTCTTGGAAAGGGTTTAAATATAAGGCAGCCCCTGATATGTAAGCAACTGTGGTGGTAGCCTAAGAAAGGATGTGTGGAGTCAGTTCAGACAGGATGAGGTAACAGCGTAATGTAAGTGTGAAAGGAACCTGTTATTTAAGGATACATTGAGCTTGAAAATTTTTCAGAAATTTCTAACTGGAAAACAGAAAGAAAAGGGAAAGAGAATGTTTCAAAATGACACTGATGACCCTAACTATAGGAGTCTATACAAACTATATAGATATTCAGTGTTTTCTGTTCATGAATGTGAATGCAGTGATGTACTTAGGAGCACCTAAGTCAAGTGTCCTTATGCCAAATCCTGTGCACTTTCATTCTGTTTTTTTGTAAAGATCATGGTGGTTCTACTTTTCCATATCACCCATTTTATATGTTTTGTAAGCTGTATTCATCAAATGTTTATAAAATGACATTTGGAATATATTTCAAGGCAGGACATATAAAATAAAATTGTGTTGATGAGGTATATTTTTTATTAGGTATTTTGAATTTTTGTAGAATAACAGACACATTAGATAAAATGGGATGGGGGTCATTGATGGAATCTTCTCTCCAATTTCCTGTTCTTCATGCCCCCAACCCCCACATTCCAATTCATGTTTGTCCTTTGTTGGGAACTACTATAATACCTGCTCCTGAAATGTACCTACCTCTGCAAATCAGCAGCACAGCATAATTTTTACAATTTTAAAACAGAAGTTGAAATATGGTTTTGTTTCAGAAGAGAACTAAAGAAAAAGAAAAGTATGGGCAATTACAATGTGTTAGACATCTTGGCTTTAAAAATATCGCTGATATCTATCATTCAAAAAATTCTAGGCATTTTTCATATATATTGAGTGCAGAGATCTTTTCATTTTTCAAAAAAAATGTTAAGCTTTAAAAACATGCTAGGAATTTTGCTAGTCATTTGAGATTAAAAATAAGGAGGAGGAGAAGAAGAGGAGGAGGAGGAAAAAGGGGAAGAGGAAGAAGACAGCATGATTTCTGCCCTATAAATGTGCTTGCTTGTGCTAGTTATAAACTTCAGAAAAGGGTTATGATTCTATAAATGATAAGACAAGAAATTATTTTAGATGCCTATTTTCTTGGCCCAGTATTCATTTCCCATTCTACGAATCTTGCTTTGCTTCTTTTGGGAAACCAGCCCTCTCCCACTCATAGTCCTTGTCTATTATTCTGACTTCTGTGGCCCAAGCCTGGAGAGTTAATATTCTGTGTATCTGGCTACCATAATTTCTTTGAGGATAGACATTTAATCCAAATTTATTTTTCAGCCTTTAACTTGAAATAAAATCCTCTTTCTATTGGGATAATTTGGAAGGTTGTAACTCTGGAGCATCTAAGGGCTACCAAGAAAGAAGAGACTGGGGGGTGGGGCTGTAACTCAGTAGTAGATTGCTTACCTAGAACATGTGAGGCACTGGATTCTATCCTCAGCACCACATTAAAAAAATAAATAAAGTTATTGTGTCCATCCACAACTTTAAAAAAAATAAAAGGAGAGACTGATTGAGAAAACACTCAAAATAGACAAAAGCAGGGCCTAGTGAAGGAAAGAGATACTTATCAAAGACTACCATTTGTGCCTGACTACAGTTACAGGATTCAATAAATATCTTTACATCACTTTTTAAAACTGAATGAAGTAGATTTTACAGATGATGAGTTTAGGTATCAGATATGTCCAATTTGAGGTGATGTAGGATATTATAGATTGAACCTATCCCTTTGATTGCTGATAAGATTATGGGAAAATTGTCCTATCTACCCACCAACTTATCTACATTAATATTTCTTAGTTATAATGATGAGTAGATAAGTTATCCATGGTGAGAATATACACATACATACCCAGACCTGCACAGAGACTATGTACATGTATGATAGTATATTGTATGTAAAATATATTTATGCAAATGTATATCATATACACATTATATATATATATATACACACAGATGCACATATCAGTATGCCTATGTGTATGTATAAATGTACATTATATACATGTATGTGACTGTGTGTGTGTGTGTGTGTGTGTGTGTGTTGGGGAGAGAGAGAGAGAGAGAGAGAGAGAGAGAGAGAGAGAGAGACAGAGAGAGACCACACAACAAGCTCTGATGTAAATTTAGATTTGAGAAGAAAATTTGTGCCAGGAAAACAGGATTGAAGAATAAAAGAGATAGGAAAAAAATGAGAGTGTCTTTGAAAATACAGAAAGATTTTAAGATAGAATGGTAAAAGCTTTGTAGCATTTTCAGCATCGATGTCTGGATCTGCCATTAATTTCTTCACTTTGATACCCTACTCCAGTTAGGTGTTAACTCTTGCCTCCACCAGTAGTCTTAAAGATTGATTCCTGCTTTTGGTAAAATTCTTGGGAAATATCCTTTGCCCAGGCCGCAAATCATTGAGTTTTGCTAGTATCTTATTGTTAGCTGATGCTGGTTTTTAATAACCCATGAAGCAACATGCTTAACTCTGTATGTTCTGTACCTTTTAATATTTCTTGGGCTTTACCTCATTTCTTTGCTGATTCTAATCTGATTTTGGCATTGGTGACTGACCATCTGACATTAATTCTACACTCACCTAAAACATGTATTGAATGGATTTGTCTGAGTTTTAGTATGAATTGGCTGAGTATAACATCATACATCTCTAATGCTCCTTAAAAATGTCACCATGATTGTTCTTATTCTGTGTATTAGTCTATTTTCTGTTACTATAATAAAATACCAGATTTAGGGTGCTTTATAAAGAAAAAAAACCCATCTATTTAGTTCTAGAAATTCAAGGGCATGGATTCAGTATCAGCTGAGCTCTTGTAAAGACTTTATGATGGATAGTATCACAAGGGCAGAGTACATATGAGAGACAGTACACATGACATAACAGAAACCTAGAGAAAATATATAGAGGAGCCAGACTTGCTCTTTTAAAACAACCTTCTTGGTTCTACAAGAACTGCTTTAATTCCTTCTGAAAGGAGCACCACCAGTGATCTAATAAACTCCCAGTAGGCACCACATCTTAACATCACCATGTTGGAGACAAATCTTCCAATTCATGAACCCTTGAGGGAAAATCAATTCCAAATTATTGCATTCTGCCTCTGGCCCCCAAGTTCATATCCTCCTTATGATGCATAATGTATTCTTTTCACCTCCAATTTTCTCAAAGTCTTAACTTGTTCCATTGTCATTCAAAAGTCCAAGTCAAAAGTCTAATCTGATACTCAAGGCAATGTCCTTCCAGTTTTGAGCCTGAAAAATTAAAAAAAAACAAAAAACAAAAAACAAGTGTATGCTTCCAAGATACAATGGTAGAACAGAGATAGTATACACATCCCTACTCCAAAGTGAGAAATAGGGAAATAGACAGGAATAACTGCCCTAAAGCAAGACCAAACTCAGCAGTGTAGACATTAAACCCTAAAGCTCCAAGTCTAGCATCCCATGCACACTGTGATTGGGTTTGAACCTCCCAAGGCTTCAGGCAATCCCTCTCAATGGCTTTGCTAGTCATAGGCCAGATGGCTGCTTCCTTGGGCTGCATGCTGGTATTAGCAGCTTTCCCAGCTGGCACCGAATGCTACTAGTTTTGGGGTCCAAGCTGCAGCTCTACTCCCATGGCTCATGAAGGCATTCTGCTCTTGAGTCTCACTGTAAATATGATTAGAAGTAGCCAGTCATACCCATATCATAGACTGAATGATTTGGTGTTTACCTATTTATTCTGCCACATAAATGAGTCTACAATCTCCTCAGGGGTTATCTACAGTAAACATCTACCTCATTTCCCAGAGTTTCCTTTGAAATCTTGGTCCAAGCCACCATGACCCTTTCACTCTTGCATTCCATGCACTTGAAGTATCTGCACTGTGTGGTTGCCACCAAAATGTTTGCCACCGGTATGAGCCATGCCTGGACCCACTTGAGTCATGGTTGCAGCTACAGAGTGCTTCACCAGAAAACAAACTATAGAATCCTGTGTCAGGTTTTGGCAGTGAGCCTGTGGGGAGCACCCTCAGGTTCCCTGAATTAATTGTGCCCTTCTAGGCCTCTGAGCCTGGAGAGGTGACTTCACAGATTTCTGAAATGCTCTCTGGATTTGTCCTGATACAAAGTATCTCTTCTTTATTTATGCTATTATCTGTAGCAAATGGTTGCTCAGCCTCACCCTTGAACGCCTTCTTTTTTTTTTCTTTTTCCATGATCATCCTGCCAGCTTTCCAAATCTTTCTGCTCTTGAGTCTCACTATAAATATGATTAGAAGTGGCCAGTCATACCTATATCATAGACGGAATGATTTGGTGTTTACCTATTTTTCTGCCACATAAATGAGTCTATTATTCTTAAATTCAGCCTTCCATAATGCTCAAGGACATGAACATAATTCACCCAGGTTCTTTACAACAGTACAACAAGGGTGGCTTTTGCTTCACTTTCCAATTCAATTCTCATGTCCATCTGAAATTAGCTCCCTAGTTTCTGAGCCCTTACCAGAATTGCCTATAATGCTGGATTTACAGCATTCTAATTTTTTTGTGGCCTACTCCAAATTCTTCCACCTTCTGTCCCCAGTTCCAATACAGTTTCCACGTTTTCAGGTATATTTATAGCAGTTGCCCCATTCTTGGAATCAATTTTCTATATTAATTCATTTCTTGTTACTGTAATGAAATATCTGAAGCTGCATACTTTATCAAGAAAAATGTTTAATTTAGCTCACAGTTTTGAAGATTCAATGGCATAGCTTCTGCATCAAGTCTGGTGAAAACTTCATGTAGATGGCACCACAATAATGAGGCTGTATGTGATAGAGAGATGACATGGTGAGATAAAAAGGAGATACCAGGCTTGCTGTTTTATAGCCCTCTTATGAAAACTAGAGTTCCATGAGAGTTACATCAGTTCCTTCTGAGGGTAGTGCTCCTAGTGACTTTATAACCAACCATTAGGCCCTCTCTCTTTACAGTCCCACTACCTCTTAAAACTGCCTCACTGGAGACATGTACCCTAAGAGGATAATTCACATTGAAAACAGAACAGACTGCCATAGCTTACAAAGAATGAGGAGCGCTGGGTGCCATGGCACATGCCTGTAATCCAAGTGGCTTGGGAGGCTGAGGCAGGAGGATTGCAAGTTCAAAGCCAGCCTCAGCAAAAAGTGAGGTGTTAAGCAAGTCAGTGAGACCCTGTCTCTAAATAAAATACAGAATAGGTCTGGTAATGTGCTCAGTGGTCAAGTGCCCATCAGTTCAATCCCCAGTACACAACCACCCCCTGCAAAAAAATAAAAAAAAATGAGGAGCAAAAAGGCCATTGATATCCATTAACAGAGACTGAACAGATTAGAATCAGAAACATTTTATTTATATCATACTTTAGAAAAATCTAAATATAAAAATTAGAAAAAGAAACAATATTGTATTTTTTTTTTACATAAAAGCACCAAGGAGTAAATAAGTGAATAACTGCATCTGTAGTAGGGCCAAACTACCATAAAATGAACATATTTTCCTTTAGAAGCTATAAAGTAGGGGATGGATGTAGCAAATGGCCAAAAGGGAACACAAAATTAATTGTGGCTTGTCAAATAGAAGGCATATAATGCATGATGTAGTGGTGACTAAACAAGTTCTTCTCATTGTAAAACCTGACCACACAACCTGCATACTCCATATTTAAATCTTTTAGGAGCCATGACACAAATAATGCCTACCCTCAGTTGTTAAATTATCAGCCTACACTGAAGCTGTCAGACTGATCCATGGGCCATGGCTGACCTGGAAACCTGGCTACTCTCTGGCAAGCTCATAGTTGAGAATTAAACTTAGGGCTGGATTGAAAAGAGAGTATGCAATGGGAGTGAATCACAAAGTCAGAGGTCAAAAGCAATAGAAGATCAAAGCTATGCAATTTCTCAAACGAAAGACCAAACATAGTTTTTAGGTCAAGAAGGGGTGGTTTGGAAAGCAAGCAAATCATAAGAGAGGAGAAGAAATTGAAACAGGGGAACATGATACAAAGAGTATTCATTATTCACTCCTTAAGCTCACAAGTCCTGACACTTGGTATCTGGTCTAAGAGCAGCCTGCACCTTAGGGCCTCAAGGCAGATGGGAGGAGAATATATCAGATTTTCATCAGTCTGATTTACTTAAGTGTCAAATGAATGAGATCGATGGGGATGTAATACCGATCTACTCACTCACACAGACATGGATGCAAAAATGAATTAAAACAAAAATGTCTGGGCCTATTTTGTAGGAATACCTCATATGGGAAGATCCACCTTCCTTATGTTTAATTTATTTTTATTTGTTTTTTTAAATAGTTTTTTAGTTGTAGATGGACACAGTACCTTTACTTTATTTATGCATTTTTATGTGGTGCTGAGTATCGAACCCAGTACCTTACATGTGTTAGGCAAGCTCTCTATCTCTGAGCTATAACTCTGGCCCCTATTTTTATTCTTATCAGATATTTTAAGAGAAGGTATATTAAAGTAACCATCTAATATGTGTTTAAGTGTCAAATACTCTATATAGCTTAATTTTTCCATTCTTTGAAGTGTGGCTTGTCCTTTTCTAGGATGAGATATTAACTGATTTTTTGCAAAGTTATATTACCAGTACATTAGTAGCCATGGCAGATTTGGAAAACATGTTTTTTTTTTTTTATGTTTCTCCTCCAAAGGGGGATATAAAATATGTGCATATACATATGTATAGTATATATATTTCAAAAAGACTAAACTGCCTTCAAAGTATCATGGCAAAGGAGGGTAAATTTCCCTTTCACTGAAATCAGATCAATACCTTCAAGGCATATGCACCTGCTATCAGAAGAGTAGCTGTTGTTTCACATATTTGATAAGCATAAATTACACCCATTGCTAATTAGGATGATTAGCACTCAGCAAATTGTCCCAGATACACCATGTACCACTGTCCACCACAATTACCAAGCAACTGCCCAACTCAACTTTTCAAAGCAGACCTTAGCACTTACTCAGAAAAAAAAAACTTTTGCCTGCACAATTATGTTATGATGATGAATAGCTTCAGCTCCCTCCCTGCTATATTTATATCTCAGATTCAGATTATATTTCTCATGAGAGAAAATACATGTTGTTCTTTTATGTGTCCAAACTTTCTACAAAAGACACTGGTGGTGATTTTCCTCTCATAATCTCAGTCCATATTATAGTTAGGAGGAGTGATAACATTTCCTTGTCCCAGTTAAACTGGATTTACTGGTTTAAATAAAATCCAGTTTTAAAAACAATAAAATCTAGCATTCTAGATCTGTCATAAACCTTTTTATAGAGTATCCTATTCTGGGCCTATGTCTCCAATTCTGTTTTGCAGTTCTACATGGGTTTGGTCTACACTTGCTGGAGTAAAGCAGAGGTAGGTGCCATGTCTCCTTCTGCCCTATCCCTCTCTAGAGAAGACTTTGTCTTCATTTGCAGTCAAATACCAAAGTAATCCAGCCATGCATTCATAGTACCCAAAGAAGTTGTGGAAGCTTTCTTTCATATAAAACTACTGTCCATTCTTTATGAAGGACAGAACTGAACTCAATCCCTTTTCTTGTAAAGAAAGGTCAGTATATATGGTAATTCACATTTCTTTGGAATGCTTATATGTTGCAACAATTGTTATCTGAAGGGCAAAAAAAGAATGCATATCTATCCTAGCTTTCCTTTGAATTAGAAGTACCCCACAGTATTTATACCTCCCAAACGTGCTTCAATTTTACAACTATTCTCCTTCTCTACCTCTTTAATAACAACATTAACTGTGCTCTGAGGAAAGAAATTATTTCAGAATCTGATTTGGCATTTCTTAACACTGAAATCTTGATATCTGAAAATAAATTTTCCTTTTTTTTTCTGTCCCGGACCTTTATAATTAGTCTTGAAGCAGTTGCCCGCTCTGATAATTTCAGCATCTCAAGTCCTTCAAAGCTGTCTTAATTACCCTGTGTTACAAAATACAAAGTTGATATGTTTTTCTTTATTTTAGAAAAATCAAGTATTCACCATCAAAAATCAAAATTCACCATCTTGGCTTATTATGTACTCTCTTTCATTGTAAATTAAACTCCATTACACTGAGGGTCAGACTATTTTTTTTTTTTCCATGAACAGACCTTAAGCTATTTCCTGTGCCCAATACCGTAGTTATTGGAGTAAAGAAGTTTCCACTGCCACTTGCAAATGTGTTTCTACTTGCCATTTTTAAATTACTGTTACCTTTGGATGTGGGAGAATGTCTTCCTTTGTCAAAATGGCAATGGGAGGCACAAGTGACAATCCCTTTTCCTTAAGATTTGGGACTGCACAAAGCTGTCAGTTTTAAAAATGACACTGTGGCACAGCCTTTCTTTAAGATGGTGCCTTTCATTTTTGACTCCTGCTGTTCCTGACAGTTGAAATGGCAGCAGGAGGTAGAAACTAAAGTAAGTTCTCTTGGCATTTGCCCTTAGGTAGAAATTAATAATAGAAGAAGCAGGCATGTGCTTAAAAACAGTTAGTGTCAGATGTCACGCAATGGAATGTGACCAATCCCCTAATGAGATGACCCAAACTGTCCATAATTTTCTAAAGATAGACTTAATTCTCACACTTGCTTGCAATGTTAATCTATGTTCTTATACTTGGAGAGCATTTGATGTGTTCTGAAATATTATGTTCTACTTCAAGAACTATGCCAAATATTGCAACTGTATTTCTAACTTAATCCTAAATTACTTGGCTGCTTTGAATGTGATAAATCGTGCATCATAATTTTTCTTTTTTACTCTAACTGCATTTCTGATTTCTGATGCATTTCTGAATTCATACTTTTTAAAAATATAATTGCATCATGTGGCATCAAATAGCTCTACTGATTTCAACCTAAACATTAACCCCATGGTTTTACAGATTTATTAGGACTATATGAACACTTCTATCTTACTAGTTTATTTATGTATTGCTGGATTTTATTATCTCTCTTCTTTGTCTGATGCCTTCTAGTTCTGCAACATCAGCTGGTCTGTATGTAATATTTTCAATTCCTTTCTTTGTGGATGGATGCTTTATTTTCAGGGCTTAGGATCTGGACATACAATAGAATTTAAATGATTCTTTCCAAAACCCCACTTTGCTAGTTGAATTCCCATATTCAGCTCTGGGAATAAGCCAGGCCACTTAGCTCTGTGGTTATGTATGAGATATACATTCTGTCTTTTTGCTCACTAAATTTCATATCAGTTCCTGAGGTACCTGAATAGTGCCTTAGCATATACCTTAAACTCTTTTTCCATCTCCTTTTCCTTGCCTGAGCTGATATTTATTTATTTATTTATTTATCACTTCCTTAGCATCATTTTATAATCTTTATAGCTTTCCCAAAAGCCTCTTTCTCAAGCTTGATTGCTTCTTGTTTTTCTTATTTGTACATTTTGGTTCATTTTATTCAAGATTTTTTCCTTACTGAATGAGTCTCCTAACTCTTGAGTAAGATTAATTGTCTTTTAAGAATTACTATTTCCTTTGGTTTTATATAGGTTATTGATTACATATATTTAATTTCATCTACTCTGCGTGATCTTCCAACATTTGTTTTATTTAAACTATTCACTGATTTAATGTTACTTTGGTAATAACTAGTTGTGGTTGGTAGTTAGCTCTTTATTCCTAATCTGTCATTTATATTAGCACAAATTAATTTAGATATTGCTCCATTTTAAGCATTTTAATAAACAATATTTTCCCCAAACCCACAAGCTACTCATAAATGTTGATTTTAAAATTAGATATATATTACCTGTGATGTTTTGGTTTATAGGAATCACTGATATACTCTTCCTCATTTTATTAAACTATTCTTCATTGCCTATTTCTTGTTTTTATGTTTTTGTTTATATATAAGAAAAAGCCATTTCACTATTTGTTCCAATGTAGGAATTCCAAAACTTAATTGTGTACCAGAATGGCGAGCTTTGAAAAATTCGCATTCTTTGGGATTATTTCAGACTTACAGATTTTCATTTCCAATTTAAGATCATAAGAGTCTATGTTTGAACAAATTCCCTCTAAAAATCTTAGTTGTGTCATTTAATATTAGTCATAGGCATTTGAGAATCCAGGCTTAATATTCTTCCATTGGAGACTAATTATTTTCAAATACTTAAGGGAAATGAAATAGTGGACAGGAAAGATGTTTACATTGATGAGTACTCTGCCATGGCCACCTATTTGTTTTTCAATCTAAACTACAGGACTTTTACTACTTTGATGGGAGGAACTGCAGCTTGTTTACCACAATTTCCCTATACCCAGTTTCCTTCTCAACACATGGGAGCATGCCATTCATGTTTGTTAAATATAGAACTGGTCTGAACTGTTTCTTATCAATGGACTTGTATCATGAGAACCTGTCAAGACAAGTTTGAAGGCAGTTTTATTTTTTCTTATTTTTAAATAATAGAGGAACAACTCTCTAGACCAGCTAGAGTGAATAAAAGGAAAACATGAGAAAAGAAATAGATGGAGAAATAAGCAAATATTTTAAACGTCTAGGAAATGATTTTGAAAGCATAAAAAAATCAACCATCACTTGTCTAGCATGCTTGAGGCTGTGGGTTCAATTGCCAACACCAGGAGAAAAAAAAAAACTCAATATGCAACAGTCAAATTTCTTTGAAGGCCGCTTAAAGAAAATGTCTCTGTTGAATGTGTCACTGTTAAAATAGGGCAGCACCACTCCTAGCTACATTATATGTTGCTGACAGAAATGAAATTGTGCTGAAATAAAGGCAGATATCCTGAGAAATAATTTTTAATATTATGTTTTCAAAGAGAAAGCCATAGTAATAAAAGGTACACTGTAAATAAAGCATTGTAATGTATGAAAATTGATTTAATTTTCCAGTTTCCATAGCAATAGTGAAGCTTTGTGTGCTCTGTGTGTATGAGTGTATGGGGGTGATCTGTTCTTCAACTTGGAGGCAGGTCAGATGCACTCTTTTCAAGATTTGTATATATTAGCATGAACTTTGTACAAATACCTTATGATTTCATAGGAAAATAAAGTTTATTTCTACTCACTTAGTAACAACAAATCCATAACAAGAGATTTCATTTGGACACTGAAAGAAAGTGAGCTAGTCTATTCTAATTTCAGAGCTTTAGTTTCTTTCAGCCTCAACTATATTTTACATCCTTGTCTCATAGGTATGCTGTCCAGAGTTTCTTAAGGCTGCAGAAAAATCATTGTAAGAAGTTTATTTCCTGCATGTCTATAAGTAGATTAGGCCTGATATTAAGCAAAATGGGAAAATAGGAGCTGGGCAGTTTAGAGGTCTTCCAGCTGTTATTAAACTTCCTTATTATTAAACTTGTTTAACCAGTGAGATGTGAGCAGATATGATGAACATGTCTACTGGCTAGGAGCTTTATGAGTTTGTGTCATTTGCTACTCTGTCTCCTTCTGCCTTGATCATCAGCAGTGTTGAAGAGAGTAGCTGCTCTGCCAGTTAGGGCCCAGGAATGACAGAGATTTGAAACTTTGATCAACACCTTGTAATGGATAGCTGGTATGAGCAAAGTAGTAAATAATTATTTAAAGCTATTGAGACTTGGAGGCTATTGGTTACTGAATTACTACTTAGATCATCTTGATAGAATTCAATATCTAATAGTACAGAGGTTTTATTGGCTAAGGATATACATTTTCCCAAAGGCTTAAAACTTATTGCAAAACTTAGCCACATAATATCAGTTTCTAAAAGAAATATAGGTGGTATAAAAACCGATTCAATAAGAATAAAATATACAATCATTAAAACTTAAATTCAAGGACCCATAAATGTACATAATTGTTTGCTCTGTGAAATAATATTAATTTGAAAAAAATTAAAAATAATTCTAATGGTCTTAAAGCTCTATAATATATTTTACTCTCCCACATAGGAAGAAGCATTTCTAAGAATTGTATTCTTTCTCTGTAGATATTTGGTATCAAAATAACTCATTATCTTTTAAGTCTGCAAATTCTACTGTTTAAAATTATAATTGTTAGGTAGAACTTTCTTAAATTTGAATTATTTTCTTGTTGAATTTGTTCTACTAGAAAATTGGCTTCTGAGTCAGCCAATTCTGCTGCTGGACAATCATAATTATTGTGTAGAATATTGCTTTTTTAAATATATGTAGCAAAATCTTTCCCTTATTACCCAATTTTCACAAGTTATACCCTCAAGAAAAGTTTAGATTAAATCCATTCTACTGTTCACATGACAATTCTTAAAATATTTGAAGACAACTGTCATGTCCCCCTAAACTCTTATTATTTTAGCTCCATAATAGTCTGATTCATCAACCATTCATTATAGGAAAGTCTTCTCATGCCTTTTGAAGAAATGTATTGCTAGCTTCTGGTTTACAAATGCCTCTTTTAAGGTACAATAAGAAGAACATCTGATGTGCCAGATGGAGTATGACAGTTTCAGAGTAGGTAAGGATTATTCTTCTTGGGTATTATGATTCTGTTTTTACAGTTTAAGATTGAATTAGTTTTTTTAGAAGATGAATCAGGCAATTGGATCATCTAAATCCAGTAGGACTTCTATTCATAATCTGTTATCAAACTGACATTTCCTCTCTCCTTTTCTTATGTAATAGGTTTCTGGAAAATAATATAACACTTTATTTATAATGCCTTCCAAATTGTTATCTTAAAACAAATATTACTGAAATTTAATTCCATAGAACTACAACTTCAATTAAATCTTTACATTTGTGTTTATAAAGGAACACTATTGATAGGTTAAGTATTTATTTTTCCTTATTTTATTGGATTCTTTTGGATGACTTATTACTATAATTTCTAATTAGGTAACATAATCCCTTATATACTTATTTCAAGTATGTCAAAGTTAACTATATCATTGGCAAATTTTTGTGAATTATTCATTCATAGTGGTTTTCCAATCCATTCATGTTACTTCCAAAAAAATAATATGTTCAAAATAAAATTATTTTAAAATATTAAACATCATCAACAGTAAAATGAATAATAAATGACAAATTATATTAAATATTGTATGAAGTATAAAACCTGGCAGAAGCAAACTATGATGCTTGAAGTTATGTTAGTAGTTCCTCTTTGGCATGGATAGATTATAACTGGAAGAGGAGAAGGGGCTGTTTCTGGGAAGCTGATAATACTTTGTTTCCTGATCTAGGAAATAGATACATAGTTGGTGAAAAGTCATCCATATATTTACTTGTAAATTGTCTTATGTTTTAAGTGAAAATTATTGAATATGTTGAATATTTCTGAGAATTGTGTTTCTCTAAATTATTGAATTCATGATGTAGACTGTTTAATGGGCAAACTCTGTGTTCAGACTTTTTACTTGGTACAAATGTTATTTCTGCAACACTGTCCTTATTTAGGCTACATTTTAAAGAATGGTTGTGGAATCACTACAGTTTTGCCATTGCTCAAGTATTGCACCTATAGCAAATGTCCCTTTCACAAACAGAACATTTCAAGTATGGTACCAAGTAGAATCTGAATTGTCTTCAGAAGGTGGCTAAAATTGGCTAGTGAGATCTCCTCACCCCACCTTCCACTACTTCTTCAAGCCAGGAAGAATAGTACTTCTTTACACAACTGACTACAGACTATTATATTTTTTTATTCTATTGGTGACAGACCTTGCCTGATGCTTTTGTGTCTCTATTGAAATATTCTGAAAGTGACAGAATGTGCCCATTAAAAACAATTTATTGCTGCTTTGCTTCAAGACATTGGACCAAATTATAATTAATAGCAATTTAAAGAGAATACAGTCAGTAGGTACTGGTGACTAGAGTTGGAAAAAGATCAATAAAGAGAAGAGATGAGATAAAATAGAAAAAGCAGACAAAGGTTATTGAAATAAAGAAGCAGACAAGAAAAAGGCCTGAGAAGAGAAATGAGAAATGAAGGGACATAAAGATAAGAGGACAGTGTTAAAGTGCTCACTCTTCTCCATCTGTCCCATTCCCACTCTACCTGGAATCTTGCCATGGTCTCCCTTTTCCACTTTCTTAATTTGAAGCTATTTGACCTGGTTCTTATAGAAAACTTCCCCACTTTCTCTCACTCAGGAAATCCTTCTTTCCTTTTTCCTTATTACTTTAAATCTTGGAAGAAACATTTATCATGGACTGGATACTCAGCTTGATTTTGAGGATACCAGGGAAGAACACCATCTGAGGTCCTACCCGCTTGGTCTACATCTTCCTGTGGCTGCAGCTACCCTCATCCAAGATGCTCCAATCAGGATCCTATTCCTATACACATCTCAGGATGGTGTAATTGTACTATTTTATAAGTTTCTAAAATTAAACCTAATCTTATGAAATTCTGTATATGTTTGGTTGTTAACATAAATATGTGTTGTTTGGGCTTAGTTTACAGTTTTGCAAAGGCATACTATTATTTCTAGTTTGGGGCTTGTGATTATTTTCATTCAGTCTTGTTCTATATATTAAAAGTCAAGTTATAGAGAAACAAATATTTCTCAAATACCTATTTTATGTCAGTGCTTTCCTGGGAAAACAAGGTTTGATAACAAGACATACTACATTTTATAAACAGAAGAAAAAAACAAAACCCTTTATTGCAGATAACTAATGTAGGAAATCAGTGGTTAAGGAGGACTAATAGATCTTAGTTTAACTTTTTATATATTGAAATGTTTACTTTTTCTTACATTACATGCGACATTCACAGGTCTAGATAACCTTAATTTTACAGTCAAAAATGTCTTTGCTGTGGCAAATGCAGAGAGAAGACTAGTCTCACATGATCAAGCAGAGTTAAATAAAATAACTTTTAGAATGCAAATGAACTGATGAACATTATTATGTGTCTCACATGTAACTGCACATGTGCCCCCATGTGCCCACATTTCCCTGGTTACCCAGCATCAACACTAACTTACTTTTAAGAGCAGGGTTGAGCTCTTTGGGAGCACGTTACTTCTTAATTTTTTTCCTGCTATCTATGAATATGCTGAGTGGTATTCTGACTATTTTAGAGACCTGGACAAACAGACTCCATTCATCATCAGAGTGAAAAGAAATCTACACATTACATCCAGTTAAGGGTGTTTCTTTGTTCCAATTTATATTCCAATTTAAATATGAGCCAATGTGGTACATTTTCATTGCATTTTAGGTCTATAACATTTCCACCACTCTTAAAATGATTTTTTTGTATCATAATATAATCTGTATAATTTGATGACAGTAGACTTAAAAATAAAATCCTTAGAAATATTTAGCATTTAAATGGCTTACTATGACAATGAGTGATTTAACAATTTTAAACATTTAAATATCTCTTAACTACTGTCTTTTACATGACTGACATTTTAATGCAAATAGTATCAACTACAGACAAAAGTTCTTTGGTAAAGATGCTACCACTGAAATCAAAGTTGATTCCAAGCAATAAACCAATCAATGCATATTTATTGGGGAAATAATATGCTTTTTCACAATTTGAGAGCAGAGGAGGATAAATATGTAACATAATTCCCTTTCCAAGCATAAAGAAAAAAATATAAGAGAATGTATAATTAAATGATGAATTATGGAGCATAAGTGAATTTGCTACAGGAATTAAGAGAGTAAAGGAAATGAAGATTTAATCCCACAAGGTTACAACAGATTTAGATGAGTAGAAGAAAATACAAAAGGTCTTTTTGACAAAGATAAAGGCTGGGATTGATTGTGAGGCTCTGAGGGGACATACTGTGAGTGTGGCAGTTAGATACTCTGAGTATGGCAGTTGGTATGCTGAAATGCTGCAGAAGATTGGGTTCAACTGTCAAGTAGGGCCAAATTATAAAGCCTTGAGGGTCATGAAGACTAGTAGAAGCAAGAAGAAAGAGAACTGGGGAAGGAATAAATATTTTCTGGTCATATATTAACAAGTAGTATCTATGATTAGCTTGTCTTGTGCCAAACACTGTTTCATGAAGATTGCATAGTTTAAATTACATAATTTCAGACCAGCCTTGTGAATCGGTGCCGTGGTTTGGATGTGGTTTGTCCCCCAGAGGTGCATGTGTTGGAAGTGTGGTTTCCAATCTGTTGATGTTAAGAGGTACTGGGAATTTTAAGAAGTAGAGCTTAATAGCAAGTTCTTAGGTCATTGGGGTCATCCTCTCCGAAGGAACTAATATACCTCTTCTGGGATGTCAGTCAAGTTCTGGCTTCCAGTCTAGCTTTGGTTTTTCCTTTTCACACTCTTGGTATTGTGATGCTATCTGTCCATAGGTCTTCACCAAAGCCAACTGGTGTCAGCTCTAGGGCCTTGAACTTCCACAACCGTGAGCTTAGAAAACCTCTTTTTGGGTATACCGGTCTTCAAGGACATGGGAATGAGACAAAATGCTATGAGATGGGAGGCTGGAAAAGTCAGGTCGGCCTTTTGACATTTTGTGGTCAGAAGCAACGCCAGCTCTGAAAGTATTAGAGACTTTTCAGATGATAACTGCAACTCCAGGTGGTGAGGGGCAAATGCATACACAGAATAGTCACCAAAGTAATCGGCCATCACCATTACCTTAGTCACTGGGTAGACCGGCACACCCCCCATTGGAGACTTAAGAAGATAATGAAGCATGCAATGCTTGAAGAAGCATGATGAAAAGGGTGCAGACGAGAGTCCTACCTCTACATGTGAAGACATCAAGAGATGGAGTTTCTGCCTACTCTGTAAATGACATAAATGCTATTCCCCTTTGTTCTTTGCTGGATTAAGCCTGAGGTCTCTGACCCCAATTGCTGTTTCTGTTCTGGCCCTAGCAGATGTCTTTAATAAATACTTGTCCATATGAGAAAATATTTTTGTTATAAGTTACTTCACCTCAGGCATTTCATTATAGTACAAACACAGCAGTTACTATGATTTTTTTAAATTTTAATAATGAGAAAAAATGCTCAAAGATAAGTTACTAAGCTCTTTATACAAGTAGTATGTGGGAGAAACCAGATTTATAATCAGGAAGTTTATCTTCTAAGGCTTTATACTGAACCATTTTGTCATTTAATGTCACAAGGAGGCTGGAGGCTCTAGGCCTAATGGTTTACATAATCTTCCTAAATAGTTATCATCATATGAATTTTCAGTTTGATAACCTGTATCTGCAAGATACAACCATGTTTTGACAACTGAAACTTCTGTTTACCTGAAAATACAACATTGACTCTGATTTCAATTGCAATAAAAGGATAATATCTAATCAGTAATCCAAACAATAATTATAAGCAGCAATACTGTCTACCAATCATTATTAGAGCTGCTGAATATATAACTCAAGGACTTTGTAATTAACAAAATATTTTATTTACACAAGTTAAACATTTACCTATATGCATTTTATAATTGTACCTCTATGAATATTTCCTATGTCTATCAGCACTTACTTTGGATCATTCTGTATTTAGCCTAATCTCTTCCTATCCTCATGCTTTGAAGACAAGAAAAATATACAGAAGAACTTAAACCATATAATGGAAATAACAATTTTAGGTTTCTTCCATTGTAGAGTTACTTATTTTGGCTCGTGAAAATAGATTTAAATAATCAGGAAATTTGATGGTGGAATGTCATACCATTAGCAGCTTGAAATTAGCCATAATGGGGTGTATATGTACCAGGGAAACTGGCTAACACTAAAAATCAGGGCCTTTTTAAAAAGCTTAAATCTAGTTATTGAGTAGTATATCATTGCTCTCCTTTTCCTTTATGAGGTCATTATAGATTATATCCTTACTCTCTTACCTGCCTAGTGTACCCATTATTTGTTTCCTTTTTCTTATCAAAGAGAGCTCATAAGAATGAAGAAAGGGAAAGTAGTTGCCATTTCTTGTGCATCTGTTATATATATCAATTACTATGCTTTTTCCACATAATTTTTATATTCACGAAAACTCATTGAGTTCAGGTGTACTACCATTTCAAACTAAAATACTGTGGCTTAGAACCATTCAGTTACTTTCTTGAAATTGAATTTCTGTGTATGGGCTACATGGCTTCAAAGTTCAAAATCTTTCCATTGTATTCCACTGACTGTGGTGAATGTAAGTCAACACATTTCCTCCCAAGTTCATTTAGAGTTACTAATTTTGAAATGTTGTAGGAAGTAATTAACCGAATTGCCTTGTTCATTTATCAATTCTGTAAGTACTCAAGAAGCAACTGGGTCATCTTGACAATGACAGGCCTATTTAATGCCATAAGGTGGGAATGAAAGGGCAGAAACACAAACAGGAGGAGTAGGTATGTGGAAAACATTGCTTCCTGTTCAGAAGCATTTAAAAGAAGTTTGTAGAGAAGCAAATATTGGCTTCTTGACACCCAAAACATTATACCACATTCCTTTTTCAGTTAAGGCTGGGCCTGGAATGAATATTTAGTACCAGTTTTCAGAGAGACCTTCTCTGCCACTGGAATTATGAACTTAATAATCTAATCTTTGTATTTTAAAGACTGAAAATGGGCATTTCTTTCTTTCTTTCTTTCTTTTAAATTCACTTTTGGTTTTGGTTTGAGAGGAAATAAACATTAAGATGTATCAAGTGTGTATTAGTCCTAATCAAATTTTGCTTTAGATTTATTGAAGCTTGAAAGTCCAGGTCTCTCAAATCTCTGCTCTTCTATTTATTACCTACTTATTAAACTCTTTTGGTAATTTACCAACTTTTTGATCAAACTTTTCTTGTCAATAATTTAATGATTATAATAATATTTGCCTTAAAAAGTCTGGTGACCAGAGATAATGTACATAATATTTCTAATCTACCTTTTTAACCAATTTCTATCACATTCCTATAGAATCTTTAATTTTTGTTAAAAAAACAAACTTTTTTCACTACTCTTTGATCAGTCTTATAATCTGTGCTTCCTTGAAATGTTTTATGTTTTCTTTGTCATTTTAGTCTTGCCCAAACTGAGCCCTAAGTCAAATTGAATACCCTCCTAAAACCTTCCCAGTCCATGGTATCTGCTTTAGAATTCATTCTCTCTCCTGGGTTCAGACTTTGTCTTCTCTATCTCACCTATTTGTAGTTATAAACTCTCTGACATCACTTGTAATGCTGCTTTTATGTTAGTGCTTTATATTCATCTTTTCCTTTTCTTTCCAATAAGAATTTAACCTAGATGTCATTGGTATTGTATTTCTTCATGTTTCTCATGGCACCAAGCAGAGAATTATCCACTTGGACAGTCTCAAAGAGCAACCACATGAATATGAACTAAAATCATGATCCTTCCGTGAGTGTTTAGTACAGAACTATTCTGTTGTAAATGTTTGATAAGTATTATTATAATTACTTCCATTCTAATTATAGGATATTTGAAGAATCTAGCCTTTGTAGCAGCTTTACACAATTTGATATCCTGCAATAGGTTCTGATGAAAATTAACAAAAACAGCCTACTGCAATCTGAATTGTGTCCTCATGATATTTATATATTGAAGATTTGACCCCATTATATCAGGATGGACTGTATTCAGAGACAAGATATTCAAAAAAGTGATGAAGGCTAAGTGAATTCATTAGGTTGGGTCTTAATCCAAGTGATTAAGAGAAAATTAGAAAAGACCACATGAAGACATGGGGAGAAGTTGGCCTTCTCTATGCCAAGGAGAGAAGCCTTAGAAACCAATTCTGCTGACATCTGCTGGCCTTTCTATGGGTGAGAAAATGCATGTGTTGTTTAAGCCACCCAATATATGGTACTTTGTTAGGGCAACCTAGCAAGCAAATACACCAATGTCAGAAGGACAGGTTTTACTGCATTTTTCATTAAACAACCTTTTATCCTTCAAATTTGGCATTTTCATTTAGGTTCTGGGAGGCACCAATAAGTATAGTCTGTTGCTTAGTATAGTCTGTTGGAGAGTACAAAGATGCAGGTTAGTGTCATGGATAAGAAAGGATTCTATGCCAAAACTTTTTTTTTTTATTGGTTGTTCAAAACATTACAAAACTCTTGACATATCATATTTCATACATTAGATTCAAGTGGGTTATGAACTCCCATTTTTACCCCAAATACAGATTGCAGAATCACATCGGTTACACATCCACATTTTTACATAATGCCATATTAGTAACTGTTGTATTCTGCTACCTTTCCTATCCTCTACTATCCCCCCTCCCCTCCCCTCCCATCTTCTCTCTCTACCCCATCTACTGTAATTCATTTCTCTCCTTGTTTTTTTTCCCATTCCCCTCATAACCTCTTATATGTAATTTTGTATAACAATGAGGGTGAATGTCAGTTTGTCATCTCTTGTGTAAATTAGTTGATTTCTTTTGCCTTGGTTTCTTCACCAGTGAAATGGAAATAATAATCTCATTTTTCTCATAAGGATGTGGAAATTAAATGAGTTTAAACACACTAGTACTTTTAAGAGTTCTCAGTACCTAGTAACTAATAAATTATAGCTTTTATTTGCAAATTCTTACCTTTAACATATTATTTGAAGATATTTAACCTTTATAAATAGAATTCTAACAGCCCAGTCAAACAACATGTAGCACCAGAATTTAGGGTTCTGTTATTTATAAAACATATTTTTGGTAGACACTTGTGTTCTTTTACATCTTTATAATAAAGAGCTAAATTATTTATCTCTTTATTATGTGTATATATACACATATGCATTTAAGTACTTATACATCTTTATTAAGCCAAGAAGAAGTGATCTCCTGTTGGAGTAAAAACACACATACATATGCATTGTCAAGTTTCCTGGGGATCCTGAGTCCCTTTATTCGAATACTTCATTCAGTGGGTCTTGAACTATCTTGTAGAAAGAATGAGGCAAATTGGTTATGTAGTCCAGTGTTGATGAATGGCCTACAAATAGCTTCAATTGAATATTTTTCTTTTCATTATTATATTTTCCTCTTAAATTAGTTCTATAAAGCCAAGGACACACTTTAATGGCATTTCTCTGATTTGAGATTATTGCTTTTATTGCATTTAGATTTTGTTCCCCAAGGGAGTTGCATAACCAACTGCCTTTGCACATTGTGAGCATCTAATCAGTTATAATATGCTAATAAGTTTTAATATGGTGTGGCTTTGTGTTTATGAGCTCAAACCTTATTGTAAATGTCAAAATAATTCAGATCTTAATATATCCCCTGTAGTGATACATTAATAAGGGCCATAGGAGCAAGTACTGTAGGTGGTTATTTCTTAATGGACAAGGATCATTTTGCTATTTGATTTGGAGATCAAAACCCAGAGAGACAATAAGTAGTCAGCATTTTAATTTCAGAATGTGATATTTGCCCTCCCCACAGCAAGGGAGAATTTCCCTTGAACAACCTCATTTATTAATTCACTATGACAGCACCAAGGACATGATAGTTTTCTTTTTTTAAACTAATGATCATGAAATAAATAAATAGATGTATCATATTCATCATTGTAACTATGTATTATAGTTGCAAAAGTGATCTTTTCCTTCAATAGTCTATCACAACTGCTATGTAGATAAGAAAATTGAGGTCAAATAGGTTGAGGGACTTTGGACCATGACTGAGTCAAATCTAGAACATATTAATTTGAATTTGAATCCAAATCTAATTTTAACTGAGAGCTTTAGACTCTACTATTTCTAATAATGATTTGAGAAAAGGGGGATAATTGTTGGATTTTGTTGCCTTTTAAAAACATTTGTTTTAAAAAATACATATTAGAACAAGTTATATTCACAGAAAGACTCTGGAGCTGAAGCTTTTTTTCTTTCCTGATGTGCCTGCAAACTCTTATTCCTTATTTCTGTTCCTTCAAGAACTGAATTCCAGAAGGTAGTCTATTGTTAATCTTCATTAAGATGAGCTTAAAACAAAATACAGTTTAGCATGATATCCTCCAGGTTTACCTGTGTTATTGCAAATGACGGGAATCCCCTTCCTTTTAAAAGCTGGATAGTATTTTACGTGTACATATACACATTTGTTGATGCTTTCATCTATTGATGGACACTCATTGATTCTGTATCTTGCTTACTGTGAATAATATTCAGTGAACACCCTTGCAGATGTTCTTTCAACATACTGATTTTCTTTCCTTCAGATATGTAACCAGAAGTCAGAATGTTGGGTCATATGATTGTTCTATTTTAATTTTTGGGGAACCACCTTATCATTTTCCAAAAATGGCTGGAGTTCCCACTAACAATGTACATTCTCACTGACAAAGTCCCAGGTTTTTCTTTCTGTGATAATATTAGCTTCATTAGTCATCTCATATGTATATCAAAATCTCATGTTATATCCCATAAGCATATACAATTATGATTTGTAGATTTAAAATTATATTAAAAAATGAAATTTAGCTGACAAACAGTCCAGAGTTGACAAAATTTCAAAAATATTTATATTTTATATCACTACCAGAAGGCAGCACAACTAAGCAGTCTCTTTTGGTTCTTTAAAATTTGATTTTTAATAAAATGAACATATTGGAAAGTATATTGGAGAATCATGGTATTGAACAGGCTAATATAACCTCCTACTATATCATCCCTCGGGTCTTTTAGTGTGTGTGTTTATACCTTGACTTAGTGATTCAAGGAACCATTGCTACCATAACAAAGGAAGGATTCGAACAACTGTCTCTGTGACCACATCCATGATATCCTGGTTAAAGAAGCATGTGCTGTTTTGTGTATCTCCATTTCACAACTGTTGTGAAGCTAATTTTTTTGGGGGGATCTTTTTTTTTCTTTTTTTTATGTGGCATTATGCTTTCAGGAAATTTATGAATTAGGCTTGAGAAGTACTAGTTTTTTACAAATCTTGCCTCCCCATGCAATCCTTTTGGTCTCAGTATTCTATTATGTAAAATAGTTAAAACATGTTAAGCTAGATTTTGTACCCTCTCCCCAAGCTCCTGAGTAATACTGAAGTAATATAACATGTGTCTAAGAAAGAATTAGCAAAAGAAATGCGAATTTTCCTTGACCCATAAGATTGACAGGAAATCTCCATGTTTCTCAGTAGCCTAACTTCAATATCAGAAGACTAATGTCTGATTCAGACTATACCTCCTCCCAAATATGTCAGTTTTTCTTTTTTTTTTTTTAATTTTAATTTTTTACTGTTGGTTGTTCAAAACATTACAAATTTCTTGACATATCATATTCCACACTTTGATTCAAGTGGGTTATGAACTCCCACCTTCACCCCATACACAGATTGCAGAATCACCTCAGTTACACATCCATTGATTTACATATTGCCATACTAGTGTCTGTTGTGCTCCGCTGCCTTTCCCATCCTCCCCCCTCCCCCCTCCCCACCTCTCATCCCTGTTAAATGTTAATCTTCTTCTCCTGCTCTTCGTCCCTACTCTGATCTTAGTTACTCTCCTTATTCCAATTGGGGTGTCGTGGCTACCACGCCGGCAGGTCACTGGGCCTGTTCTGGGCGCTGGCGGCGGCTCTGTTCTGCCCCTACTCCAATTGGGGTGACGAGTGTACCACGCCGGCAGGCCACCGGGCCTGATCCGC
>NW_026000211.1:18068290-18090540 GCF_001458135.2 Marmota marmota marmota | reverse complement strand
GTTCCCCTTGCCGGGCAACCAAAGCAACGGGTGAGTCCTGACCGGCCCTCAGCAGGACCCGGACCGAGAAGCAATTTCCGTGGGCTCCTAGCCCTGGGCCAGGGCAGTTCCGGTAGCCGGAACTCGGCCGCTCCGTGCTCGGTGTAAGCTCCGATAAGAGTAGGCTCCAAGAAGCAGTCCCCGCGGGCTCAGTTCCGGGAGCCGGAATTCGGCTGCTTAGTGCTTGGTGTATGCTCTGATAGGAGCAGGGTCCAAGAAGCAGCCTCCGCAGGCTCCCCAGCCCTGGGCCAGGGCGGTTCTGGGAGCCAGAACTCGGCCGCCCCGCGCTTGGTGTTCGCTCCGATAAGATCAGGTTCTAAGAAGCACCCAGGCACTGAACCCTAGCAATCTGTCTGCAAGCCGCAGGCGAATGGCAGCATTTCATTACCTGTTCTATGGCTGAATGAGCTGCGGTCAGTCGAAAACAGGGATGGTGACGTCAGCTTTCCAACATGGTGGCTGCTGGCCTCCTCTGTGGTCTGACCGGTGTGGAGAACCAAGATGGACCGCTTCCTTCCCCCGTCTCGAACCCAGAATTCAGCCCTGAGTACGGTGCTTGCACGGCTGGCAGAAACTGCAGCGCTGTATCCCTGCGTCGCTATCTCCTCGTTTCCCAGCGCGTGCTGCAGACTCTAGCCGAGGGGCGATTTGCTGAATAAGCAGTGTTACCCTCCGTGCGACAAACCTCTCGCGTTTGAGTCCCCGTAGCCGATCCTCGTGCGATGGAAATCCTTCCTCCAGGTTCCGGAGCACCCCACTATTGCTGGAAATTCCTAACAAGATAGCCTTTAGCCGTCCTGACTTGTCATACTCCCACACAGTGAAGCAGCACACGGGGGCAATGCACTCCCCTCGCCGCCATCTTCCCTTTATCATGCCATCTTGATTGCTATATCTTTGTAGTAAGTTTTGAGATTGTCAGTTTTTCTTAAGCCTGTAATGATTCAGCCAGAATATGAACTTAGTCTTTCTATCTCACAGTTGGTTTTAACATCTAGAATATCCTTCATATGGTAGATATGAGGCCTTTTGATGGATGATTATTTCTGATATTTAGAAAACTGGTAGGCTGTCTCTTAAAGATTTGTAGCTGCTCTGATAGACAACGAGTTTCAGATGCATTTTCTTATTGCTTTAGTTAAGCATGAGTATATATCAAAATGAAGTGCCAAGTGTTATAGAGTAAAAGGAAAGTGAGATTTTTTTCTTTGTGTGATCTCTAAAGATCTTAAATGAATTGTTTGCAAAACAAATTGATTAAATATAATTTATAACAACTTAAGTAAGATTTTTAAAAAATATACAATAGAGACTTGGGAATTATTTGGAATTACCTAGAGAGGTCTTTAGTACTTTTAAGCTGAATGTACTACCTTTTAGGGCAAGCAGACTACTATTGAATTTTTTTTATTGTTATTGATGTAAGATTGCTTTATTCAAGCCAGCAGATGACTTTTTTGTTAATAGTGCTGATACAGAATTAAGTTATGTGTGTTTTAAACCAATCATCTATTCATTTATTTGAAATGAGCTTTCCTGACACTATTAATTATTTTCTGTGAGGAAAGATGAGGGGTCTGGAATATTAAGGATTTGGACAAAAAAATGTAATGACATAATATTGACTGACTTGGGCCTCTGCATTATCTTTCAAACTGAACTCCCATTTCTGAACATTGTAAAGGCTTATTTTGAAGGTAAAGAATACATAAAAGTTTGGAGGATCACAAAGCAAAAAATATTCTCTTTCCATTAGGCAATGCTTGGATTCCATTAAGGAAGATATTTTCTCATGATGTAAAACACTATATACAACTAGCAGCCCAAAGGCAAACTTTATTTCTCTTACTGTGACTGCTTATCTTATTTGCAAAAATGTAATTGCTATTTTTCCCAATGTACAAAAATAGAAGTGATTATAATTTTTTTCTTCATTATTATTTTGATTTGGATGTTAGGTATCCCACCGGTTTCCTGTGTTGTTTCAGAAATATTCAGAGGTGAAATGATTAGATTCTGAGAGATATAACCTAATCAGTCCATCTTGGTTTGAATGGACTAACTAGGTAGTAACTGTAGACAAGTGGGGCATGGCTGGAAGAGGTGGGTCATTGAGGGTGTACCCTGCAAAGGTACATCTTCTATTGCACCTTCTCTCCTTTCCCTTTCTTTTCTTACTGACTACCATGAATAAAGTGGTGCTTCTCCACCATGCCGCACCGCCATGATGTTTAGCCTCAGCTGGAGCCCAGAGCAATGGTGTTGGCCTACCATGGACTAAACCGCTGAAATCATGAGCCCAAAAAATCTTTTCCTTCTCTAACTTTTTCTTGTTGAGGATTTTGGTCATAGTGATATAAAGCTGACTAACACAGTTATTATAAAAGACTTTAAAACACAAATTTTTCCAACTGGCATTGAGAGCTCTCTTGACACTATTTACTCTGGTATCCTTAGGTTGACTAGTCAACCAGATCACTGCCAGCAGAGAAGCGTATTGTAGTGCTTTTATGGCAGCATGACACAATTCTTTTGGGAGAAGTAACTTATAGTTGTATAAAAGATAAGAGATCAGTAGAGAAAAAACTCCCTAAAATATCATGTTAATCAAGTATATAGTACAAAAGGCACTAGATTAGTGTTAGAAACTTTGTTGACTTTGCAATTGAGAGGGAATTAAAAGTTGGTACATATCTTCTTTTTGCATTGTTATGAGACTTGAAATCTACACTATTTTTAATTTTTCAAAATCATTCACTGCCTCAATTCAGAGACATTCTTTGTAGAGGCATTGTTCCTTAACAGCTAAACTTTGAAATATATTTTTGTTGGGAAATGATATTATAGAGCATGTTGTGTTTAGTGTGTAAACTATTGAAGAATGTGTTCTGGTTCTTTATCTTCAGATCCATAGCAAATGTGGGTACTGATATGCAAAGTCCAAGCAATATATTAAATGCCTTTTCCTTTTAGTTGCAAGAAATTTAAGACTGAATTTAGATTTCAGAAATAATAAACAATAGCAGGCATATAATATTGAGAAATAAACGAATATCCCTTTATGAGTGTAATGCTGTGTGTTTTATTTAGTTTCTTATTGCAAAATTTCTTCTGCCATGCAATGACTTTTTTTGGATGTAGCCTGAGATATTCCATCATGATTAAAGAACAAATACACAAATTCTTCCTCCCCCTGAATAACAAAAACCAATAAACAAATAAAACCTTATACTACTCCTGCTGGCTTGGTCCCTCTGTTGGCTTCCTGTTGCTTGCTTCCTGTTGTTCTTCCCCTAAGCAGACTGTAGGTAGGCTGACCATCTGCTGCTAGGTCACAGCTGCCTCTTCAAAATTATGATCTTGTTTTTCTGTACAATTTCTGAATGCCTGAATATTGCTCTATGTTGCTTTTACCACCTGCTGAAAAGCTGACAAAACAGGTCTCTAGTTGGAAACTTTGGTTTTCAGTATTTTTCTAAGACACATAAATCTCACTGCTTATTTTCTAGGCATGTATAATATACCCAGAGTTTTTTTCCTACAATCTTCTGTATGCTAAACTCAAGTCCTGAAGTAAGTGCTTGAGAACTTTCCCATATTATAGATCATATTAAGTCACACATCTATGGTGCTAACTCTTTGTTCTGCCAATGAATGTGAAGTTCTTATAAATATATTTTTAAGTTTTATGTTTTCATTTATCAATATAAAGCTTGGACTCAGCACTTCTGAGTTACAATATGAACATAAGTTTTAAAAGCAGCCAGAAAAGCAATGGAGCATGGGAAGTCTTTGTGTGTATTTAAAGAATATTGCAGGGCAGATCTCCTGAGATAGTCTAACTCTGGAAAAGCTTGCATGGCTCTTTCATAAAAGCTCTCTTTGGTTAAAATATCTGGGATCCTCAGGTTTCTGGGGAATAGGCTTTACTAATAATGTTGTATAGAAGAAAACCATAATTGTCTATTTTGAGATTTAATATTTTCTCATCTTGTACTTCACAAAATTCAAGGGTATAACACTAAATTTTTATTTGATAAAATCTGAGCTAAAATAGCCCAGAAACATTACATTCCAAAGATCTTTTATAGGAGTAGAGCTTAGAGACTCTAGAACAGCTGTGCTCGATAGAAATATAATTATAGACTCCCAGGTAATTCTGAATTTTTTAGTGATCACACACACATATGCGTATATATGCATATGAAAAGAAACAGGTACATTGTAATTCTAACACACAGGAGATATATGTGTGTGTGTGTGTGTGTGTGTATATATATATATATATATATATATATATTTTGCTATCTCTCACTCTCTCTCTCTATATATATATATACACCATGTAATTTTACTAATGTTTTGTTTAATTCCATGTAGCCAAATAATTATTTCAACATAGAATTCAGAATTACAATCATTCAAGTGGTACATTACATTCTTTTCTTTGATGATTCAGTATATTTTATACTTACAGAATGTCTTAATTAATATTAGGGATATTTTAAGCACTCAAAAGCTTCATGTATCTGGTGGCTGCTGAACTGTATAGAGCAATTTGAGAGGATGACTGTCTATCATATCCCTTATATGCTCCTTTCAAAAAAAAAAAAAAGAAAAGAAAAGAAACAAAAGAAGCTATCTCCAATGTATTTGACTGGGGATAGATGATTTTTGTGTGGTTGAATTCCATGTCAGTAGCAAAATTGTGTTTTCTTTGAAAACTTGGGAGCTATGTACTTGTGAGTTGTAAGATTTCCCTCTCCCAGTTAGGGTGATGAAAATGAGAATTACTTCAATCACCCCAGTAATTACTTTCAGAGGCACTATTTGGGTAATTAATGCCTCTGACACGATTCAGGCTGTCAGACCATTTTAAGATCATGCATATCCTATGAGACTTGAAATATCTGACCAAATTTTAGGTTATTTACTTAGAGAATTCACTGTGAAAGGATCCAGGGATTTAGCTCATGGGTAGAGTACATGCTTGGTATGAAGGAGGCCCTGGGTTCTATTATCAGCACTACCAAAACAAACAAGCAAAACAAAAACCACAGAGGGTTCACTGTAATAGAAATTGACTTGGTAGGGTGCATTTAAATCAGTCAAGGATCATGCTTTTTTTGCAAAGGCAATTTGTAAATAACAAATTTAAATATAAAATGAAGAGATAATGCAATAAGGAGTTAAATAAGGAGTAAAAAAATAAGGAGTAAAAGTAAACTTATTCTATGAAAATAAAAATACTAAATTTAATGGTGAAATTCCCTAGGAAAACCACACAACTTAACATCTTATTTTTTCCAAATAGCATGACCTCTTTAAAAGCTCTCATCTCATTTCCAAAAGGAAATAGAAAATCAATGAAAGCATCAACAAGTAAAGTAAGCCAGGTGCTTCAAAAAGGAAATAGAAAATCAATAAAACACCCAGCAAAGTAAGTTCTGTGGTAACATTTGTAAAGGAAATTAATATACAGTAGAAGGAGAAAGTGTGTGTGTGTGTGTGTTTGTGTGTGTGTGTGCGCGTGCATGTAGATAAAATTTAAAGAATGACTTAATGTTAAAAACATTATAGAAGAGTTAATTCCATAGAGAGTTCATGCTGTGATGTTTTCTTGGTTTGCTTTTGAAGCAAAGGACTAGAATAAAGATTAATGCAGCATGATATAATTAGTTATTGGATACTTGATTGCAACTTAGATTGTATTTATCCCTACTGATCTTTCTCATTCTAATATTTTACTTGGATTGAGTTTTGATGAAAAACTAGGCATAAGAGAGCGAAATCTAGAAATTTCATTCTCATTGATCTTTCTACTATTCAGAACCATTCTGTCAAAATGTTACTTTTGGATATTTCTTCAGTTTAGTTACAGCATAAATCTTCCCACTCTTTCATCCACATAATTTAAAATTTTTTTTTAGTTGTCGATAGACCTTTATTTTATTTATATGCAGTGCTGAGAATTGAACCCAGTGCCTTGCACATGCTAGGCAAGTGATCTACCACTGAGCTACAACTCCAGCCCTCATCCACATATTTAAAGGACACAATGTCAGCTAGCTTTCCTAAGACTCCATATATTTATAGAATAAGGCTTAACTTATGAATAAGAATCTAATTCATTTTAAATAGCTTTTAATCTACATAATTTATAATGACTTTTAAATTACCTCTAGATATTATTAGATGGTAAAATCTTTAGGATTATGAAATTGCATTCTGAGTTTAAAGTAGATAGTATTTTAGTTACTTTGATACTATAGGATGGGCAATAAAATTAATGTATCCTGAAAAGATTTTTAAGGTTCTCATTTTAATGAGGAAAATGGAGAAATTAAGTTTTAGAGATGCATTCACTTTTTAAAATAAACTTTTCATTTTAGAATAGTTTTTATAGAAACATTTTGAGGTAATACAGAATTTCCATACCCCACACCGACTTCCCATATTATTATCATATTACTATGATAATTTGTAAGAATAAATGGACCAGTAGTGACACATTATTCCTTTAAAAGTCTAAACTTTATTCAGATGTTCTTAGTTTTTATCTAATTTTTTTTTTTTTTCTGTTCCAATATTCCATTCAGGCACCACGTTACCTTATTGGTTATGTCTCCTCTTGGGCAGAACTGTTTCTTAGATTTTCCTTGTTGTTGATGACCTTTGACAGTTCTGAAGATTATTGGTCATATATCCTATAGACTCTCCCTCAATTGGGATTGTGTGGTGTTTTTCTCAGTTATAATGAGATTGTGAGTTATGGAGAGGAAACCATAAAGTGCCATTTTCATCCCACTACATTGAGGATATTTTCTATTCACATGAATAATCCCTGTTGATGTTAACTTTGATTACCTGGCTGAGAATAGTGTAGGGAATCTTTCTTCCATGTAAAATTATTCTGTTCTTTCCCCCTTTTCACACTACTGTTTAGAAATCAGTCACAATATGTATATCCCACACTTACAGAGTGGGGAGTTCTGTTGTACTTCCTTGCAGGTGGGTTATCTACATAAATTGAAATTTTACATTGGAAATTCATTGCTTCTTTGCTGTTTGTTTGTTTTCAGTGCATGAACTTGTGAACATATATTTTGTACTTTGGGATATACTCTTACTCTATGTTATTTATTTTATTTCTCAAATTATTTCAGCTTTGTCTGCTATGTCCCTTTGACAGTCCATATCATTATGTGGGTATGTGCTTTAAGGTTTTGAGCTTCTTACTTCCTGGCAGTACAAGATGCTCTAGCATTCTCTTACATATTTTCTACCCCAAGTCTAAAATCTGCAATTTTCCCAGAGAACACTCTTCCCTGTTAATTCAGAATGGTTATGGAAACCAAGATTTAGGGGCTTCATAGACGTATGACTACTGGGTGCCACTGTTTCTAGGATTCTCTGTTGGCAGAACAGAAAATGTAGACATGTCCTTTATTTATTTTTTAATCTCTGTTTTCCTGTGGGTTTAGGCTCTATGATAGGCACAAAGATGGTGTATTACTATTACCCTCATTTGTGTGCTGCTTGTTTTAATGAGATGCTACTTACCATCCCTTTGTAGGAACCTTGTTTTTTGGGTAGAGTCACAATTTGTCTGTTTGTTGTCTTAAATGGTTACAGACAGTCCTATTTGAAATAATGGTCATTTAACATACAAAGGATAATGACAGATATTTATATCTGTTTTTATAAGTGCAAACACAAAAGCAAATTAGCCTAAACTGTGAGGTGAAGTTCAAGAATGGATAAATCGTTTTAAACTAATAAACACTTCATAAAGTCAAATTTTTTCACCTTGAGAGTTTTCAGAAAACAAATTTTAATCTAACTCATGTTGTGCCATGTACATTTTTGCTTACTATGATATGGGGTTGCTGCTTTACCAAAGATAAATAATCATGCCTCATTTTTCACAGCATACTTAAACTAGTCTATGAAGTATCATTCCTCACATGACGATAGTTATTTATTTAAATTGTTTCACAATTTTTTATCTTTGCTAAAAAAAGAAAAGAAAAAGAAAAGTCAAAATCCTAGTGTCTTACTTCTGCAAGGCCAATTTGTATGTGTCTTTTCATTGTGACACCTAGGATGACGGAGTAGCTTCCATGTGCCTAATAAAGTTCTCATGATGATGAAGGGATGGCTTCCGTGCAAGACAGGCTGAGTTCACTGCAATCATATGTAAACCTTCTGCTTGGATGTAGAAAGTGTCATTTTGTGCACTCATTCTCTGGCTATAGTCCATCTCATGAGTCAGAAAGGGCCATATACTCCTTCTGTAGGAGGCACATGAAAGTCATGTAGAAACTGATGGGGATATAGACACAGAACATGGCAAGTAGGCGAAGAGTTAAAAAAATTGTCCATCTCCCAAAGTTTGCCAAAATATTTATATTGGGATCATGTTCAGCTGTATATTTCTGGAAAACCTAAGGAAAAAAAAAGTGGCTGAAAATAAGATGGAAGGTAAGCCAGGGGTAATGACATAGCCTATAATCTCAGTAACTGGGGAGACTGGGGCACAGGAAGATCCCAAGTTTGTGGCCAGCCTCAATAATTTAGTGAGACCTAGTTTCAAAATGAAAATGAAAAGGGCTGGGGATGTAGCTCATTTGTGTAGTACCCCTGGGTTCAATATCCAGTAATGCAAAGAGAAAAACAAACATCAAGGTAGAAGTTTATTTCTGTTTCGTTCACAAAAGTTCAAATAAGTGACTGATGGTCCGTATACTAATCAAGGACTGAAGCTCTGTTTACCTTGTCTCTCAGTTGTGTGGGACTCATGGTTTAAGACAGTTCCAGGGACTAGTATGAAGGGAGAGGTTGAAAAGGATATGCACTTTTTTTTTTTCCCTCAGAAGTATCTAGTAAACTGCTGAAAAACAATTTTATGTATCTTTCACTAGCCAGAATACAGCCATATCACTATATTTAAAAGTGCCAGATAGCATCATAAATACAGTCTTTATTCTTAGTGTCAATTTGTTTAGTTAAAATTTTTATTATTATGAAAGATGTAGAGAAAGAGTTGGCAAACTTTTTTGAATTAATCAAAGTCAGGAGAGTCAGTGACTTAGGGTAATCAAAAAAGACCAAATAATAAGCAAGAATATGTAAAATAAATGTAAAATAAAAAAAATAATAGTTCATAGTACAAAATGCAATGAAATAACAATAGACTTTGACAGAAGAGAGATATGCTTGGAAGATGGAAGTAACTATTTTTGAAGAAAATAGTTACAGATCAAGTTCTCAAAATGTTAAAGTTTGGTATTTTTTGGTGTTATTGTCAAAATAGTGATCCATTTTAGTAATCTTTCCTATTTGTATGCTTATTGCATTTTAGTAATCTTAAGTCAACTAAAAACTTCCCTGAACTTGTTTCAGTTTTTCTTAGCATACTTAATTTTTATTTGTTTTAAGAAGTTTATTTCCTCTGGTATTCTAATTAAATTAATAAGAAAGGATCTGTGAAATTCCTGAAGTAGGCTTAGCTCTTCAGGTATTTTCTAAATGAATTAATAGACTTGAAAATCAGAGAAGAGAGGAGAAGTTAGGTAGAAAACTGCATTATGTGCTCTGTATAGCTAGGGAATTTAAGGATGTACTACATGCCAAGACATTGATTAGGATGGTGACTATGAGTACACCTTCTAATAAAAGCAAGCAAATGTTGTTTTCAAAATAAAAGTAGCATATTAGAGCACATAGGAATTTTATACTGAGAATTTCATTTATAATGTTTTACTTGGTAGAATTTTTATGTTCATAGCTACATATATATGTTCCATGTCTACGAGACTTTTGCTTCAGTACTTATTCCTCATTGTTTATAAATGCTTTTAAAATCAGATCTTAGTATTTCTGAAGTGTTCAGGGATATCTTTAAAGTAACTGTGTGTGTGTATGGGTGGTGTCTTGTATATTTTAAATGGTGTTTGAGAATGTCATTTCTACTTGCTTATTTTAAATAGAAGTATGATTACTAGGAAAACCAAAACAATCATCAGGTTAATTTTAAAAACCATTTATTTATTATGTTCACCCTTTCTCTTTTAATTTTTTAAGTATTATTTTACTTTAGCATGTTATATGAATGCAGAAAAATCTAGAATTATCCATTTGGGACCTTTAGAATGGCAGCATCAAAGGAATCCAGGGAAGTATATTCTATGAACATTTAATAACTCCACCATAATGACTTAGTGAATATTTCCACGCTTATACATTATGAAATACAGCATTGGGACCATAGTTGAAAAGGTTAAAATCATAAAAATTGAAAAAATATATGATATTCAGATATCTATATTACAGTTATGTGAGATACCTTGTTCTACATTGATAGAGCTGGGATGATTGGGATTATTTAAATATTGGTACCTTAGTTTTTAATAAGGATAGTCTAAAAAGTGATTATTCAGTATTTGAGATGACCATATAATTTGTGTTTTTGACTTTTGTTGTATATTATTGGGGGCTGAATCCAGGGCTTCACACATACTAGGCAAACACTCTCCCACTGATGTATGTACCCAGCCCAAGATGGCCATATAATTTTAAATGCTTTTAAAATTCTCAAGCTCAATTAGCAGCATATCAGTGTGTGAAATACTCTTATTAAGCATTGTTATAAACTCATGGTCTGTGTTTCAGAAATAGCTTGAATGAATTCTTTTCAACTACAAGTTTTTCAACAGTTTTCTTTTTTGCTTCTCTGACAAAGGCCTTTGGAACTATCAGCCTCCCTCCACCTATTTTCTTTTAAAAGCTGTGATCAGGAAAATGAGAATTTCTCTGCTCCTTTGATTCCGTGGTTGATGGCAGCATTTATAAGGTATATAGCATGTAGGATTGTTCCAAATTCTTTCCCATAATATCCTTTTTTGCCAAATAGTTTGACTTTGCAAAAACATTGCATTTTTGGAATGATGCCCAATATTAATCTTTCCCCAACTTTAAATTGAGGAGGCAAATATGTGGAATAATGCTCAGGGCCATTTGCAGTTCAAAGTACTTTAGATCTTCCATCCAGCCCCACAGATTCTAAGCCTCCGCCACAGTTTCAGCAGCAGACTCTGCTTTTTTTGACAGCAGGAATAGCTCTTTGGCCCACTTTCTCTTCTAAACTTTAGTTAAACTTCAAACTCTTTTGCTTTTTTTCCTTTTTTGCTAAAGCTAGTGATCACATGCTGAATAAATAATCTATAGCCCATGATCTGCTATCCTGTCAGGCTTGTTAAACAGACTCTAAACCCCCAATGTGGGAAACCTGCCTGATGAGCATTCCCAGGTAGGTCTCCTAACTGCCTCCCCCACTGGTAGCCATCACCATCGCTTCCATACTTGCAGAACTCCCTCGCAGCACACTGACTATATTTGGAAGAACTAATTGGTGGTTCTGGTGTCTTTGTTAGGAAAAAGTGACACTTTTTGAAGTTAATAAAAATCTCTTCAGCTACAGCCTTTTATCAGATGTAACAAAACATTGTTTGAACAAATATGCTCTCAGTAGTAGTGACAGTTCGTTTCTGCTTTTCCTAGCCATCAACATCTTAGGAGAGAAAATAGTAGGAGAAGTTCCTTAAAGGCATAAAATTAGTTTCTGAATATGACAGTTTTTGATAGAAATTTCTTTTCAAATCAATAATCCAATTAATTTAGGTTCCTATTGGATCTTATTAGCATTTTTATAATGCATACTTAATATCTTTTTCAATTTTTCTTAAGCAACCATGAATATATATATTGTGATTCTGTTCAAATATTTTTCATTATACCATTGACTCTTTTGGAGGGAAGAAGTATATTTATGGAAGATCACAATTAAGAAAGTGATTTTGGTTATTCAGGTTTTACATCCACATAACTAAAAGAGTTTCTCTTTAGTGCTTATTAATAGAATTTTCTGGAAAGGCAGTGGGGGATGGGGGGGAAATAAAGTATCATACTTTTGGGAAATATTTTATCTGAACTCTAGTACAAGTAGGCTGTAAAAATGTGTTGCTCACCTTTTGTAAATGTTAGCATATGTGTATACTTTTTCAGTGAAAAACACCATGTATTGCAGACAGTGTAACATCAAGCAGTGGCAGGAGTCACTTATTTCTCTCCTTCTCTGATATTAGTCATCTATTCTCCAGTCACCTGGGTAACACAAACCTAATCAAAATAGATCGTACCTTTAATCCTTTTTTTAAAAAGGAACTTGGATGCTACTATTGATTATATTACAATGCTTTTCTGTTAAGTATGATTTTGACAACATGGGAAGATATAAGTGTCAGGTCTACTTATATAAATGTATCTGCTATGCTATTTTCCAGGAGTTTAATTTTCTTTATTTTTTAAATTTACATTTTTTAAAATGGGAGTAGGAAATATTAAGTGATCTTATTATTTTGTTTTGTTTTTAGCTTAAAGAACTTGTAAATCCTATTCATCAGATTTTCAGCATATAATCAAAAGTGATACATGAGACCAATAATGTGAAACTGCTATTTTAGTAGTATATATATTAATCTGGTAAAGTTAATAAGTATAAAGATTGCTGTCCATCTGTTTTATGAGAGGCAATATTTTTAAAATATGTATACTAATAAAGTGTGTTAGTGTTAAAACCTCACCTGTTTCTTTGTTTGCATAAATATATCAAAACAAGTATTAAATGAAATAATGTACAGTGTTCAGTTGATTAGAGATCAGTAACTCAACCTGACACTTGATTTTAATGGTCAAAATTTCAATTTATTACCTTTTTATAATCTCAGTAAAATTTGCTAATCTTCACAAGTATTCTGACTATTCCATATAATAGAAATGCTTTGTTTTGAAGTGTTAAGTATAAGAGTACATCATGATGCATTGTTATGGTTAGGATATGAAGTGTCCCCAAAAGCTATTATTACTGCAGGAACAGTCAGAGATGAAATGATTGGATTATGAAATTCTAACCTAATCAGTCAGCCCTAACTTGAATGAATTTACTGGGTGGTAAATGGCTAAAGGAGGTAGGTCACTGGGGCCATGCCCTGGAAAGGTACATCTTTCTTGTGCCCAGCTCCTTCTGGACCTGCCATGTTCCCCACTGGGCCCTTCCACCATGATATGCTGTCTCACCTTGAGCTCAGGGCAATGGAGTCAGCTGTCTCTAAACTAAGATCTCTGAAACTGTGGAGGGAAGTAAACTTTCCCTCCTTTTAAATTGTTCTTGTCAGATATTTTGGTCACAACAATATAAAATCTGACTAAAACATGCCCTATGTAAGATCTTTGTTACTATGAAATTTTTCTCAAAGAATTAGGTTTTAAAATACTCTTTATTCTATTTTTGTTCTTGTTCAGACTAAATACCAAAACATGTATTCAGTTAGAATTACATATAGATGCTTACAATTGAGAATTTAAGTCTTATTGGGTTTCTGGTTAACTTTTTCTCTGCTGTGACCAAAAGACCTGCCAAAACCATTAGAGTAGGAAAAGTTTATTTGAGGATCATAGTTTTAGAGGTCTCAGTCCGTAGATAACTGGCTCCATTTCTCAGAGCCTGAGGTAAGGCTGGACATCATTGCAGAAGTTATGTGACAGAGGAAAGCAGCAAGGGATAAGGGATCTAGCAAGCAGAGAGAGCTCAGCTCAACAAGGACAAAATATAAACTCCAAAGGCATGCCTGAGAGACCCACCTCCTCCAGTCACACCCTACCTGCCTACAATTACCACAAAGCTAATCCCTACCAGGGGATTAATGCACCTTTAGGTTAAACATTTTATAACCCAGTCGTTTGATCTCTAAACTTTCTGCATTTTTGTCTCACACATGAACTTTTGGGGGCACGAAACATAACATTGGGGTTAAAATAGGGTTTGGCAATTTTTTTTTGTAAAGGTTCAGAAAAATAAATATTGTACACTTTGCAGGCCACATGGTCTCTGCTCCAACTACTTTGCTGCAGTAGTGAGAGAATTGCTATTGACAATGTATGAATGAACTGGCATGGATGCATTTAATAAAACTTTACTTACACAAACAAGATGTGAACTGGATTTGGTTTATGGGATATAGTTTGCCAACCCTTAAATTAAAATATACTTTGAGAAGCTAAGCACATACATTAAATGTAAATGTTTATGTGTTTTTTTTTTTTGAAAAGATATTGTTTTCAAAACTGAAATGTCTTAGCAGTTGAGAAGATACAAGTTGCTTGCTCCTAAACTCCATTTTTAGGAAATAGATTGTATTTATATCTCTTTTCTCACAAATAGGTTCTGGTGGTAATTAAAATTGAAAGCTGTGCTAGTGCATCAGGGTTTCCCCATATCAGTGTTTAATTCTTCTTCTTCTCATGGTGGATATGGAAGAGAATATTATTTATATAACACACTTAAAAATGTGAATGAAGCTGCTCATGGATGATGGAAACAAAACTCCAAATTGCTAGATTCCTTCCACTATTCCCAGGATGCTTAGAAGGATGTAAACCACTCTCCTGAACACCATAGTTAAAAGTTTTGCCTTAGATGGAGTAACATGAGAATTTTTTAAAGTAGAGGATGGAAACAGGAAAACAAACGAACAAAAAAAAAAAAAAAAAAAAAAAAAAAAAAAAAAAAAACAAGAACAACAACAACAAAATCCTAAAAGGGAAACTAGAGATTTGACTGTTGTTTTTTTTTTAAATTTTTTTAGTTGTAGGTAGACACGATATCTTTATTTTTATTTATTTATTTTTTACGTGATGCTGAGGATATAACCCAGGGCCTGACACATGCGAGGCAAGCCCTCTACCACTGAATTACAACCCCCTGACTATATTTTTAAGTTCAGAGAATTCTTGCTCTATTCCTACTTGTCATCAATTCATTTGTCAGTCCCCTCCCTTCCTTCCTTCCATCTGCCAGTTCTTTGAAGACTTGAGTTCCCTCAACTTCCCAAGAAAATGAAAGTTAAAAACATTCTCCAGGAATTGCTATAGTCTCCTGAGAGGACACAGTATGCTATCTTGGTGTATGCAGTAGACCTAATTTGAGAGATCAAGGTTGTTATTCAAACTCTGCCTTCAGTGTTTTGATGACTTTAGACAATTCATTTAAACCCATGAGTTATCCATGTCCATTTTTATAGAGAAGCTAGGAAAAACAAAATGTTTTCTGAAGTTTTATTCAAGATTAATATTTTCATATTATATCCACGTTTTAAAATCTGAGATGAAGCTCTTTTTCTGGAGTATTCCCTGTCCTGTGAGACTTTTCCCATCGTAAATTGTTGCTTATTTATAAAATAACAATAGCAATGATCTCAGCTGCTTCTAGAAGAAAACGAGCTCACTTTCTTCTAGAAATATGTAAAAACATTGTACATAGCATCTCTTCATTAATCCTCAGAAACTTTATTGGTCACAGAAAATTTCATAGGCTGCTGAAACAAACAAAACAAAATTTCAGTGGCTTGCCAACTAGGGATTTATTTCTCACAAACACTTCAGTTTTTTGATTGAGGTGACCATAGATCAGTGACTGTCTGCTACAAGCATTAAGGGAACCAGCAATTTTTACCTTGTGACCTCCAAAGATGAAGGAATAGGAAACAAAGCTGGAAGATTGGGATGAGGCTTACACCACTTTTGTTTACATTCCTTTGACTGAGGGCTCTACGTAACTTTAAGTTTGGCTGGGATGTGTAATCTAGCTGTTTGCAGAGAGGAAAAGGAAATAAGAGGAGGGTAAGCAGTGTTTTCTCTTCCATAGCAATGAAAACAGGCTTTGTAAGCAACTGATGTTTGTTGGTACATGTGCTTCCTACTTGGTGTATGCACTGCCAGAGCATCTTGTCATACTCAAGGAGAAACACAAGGGGAAAGTATGCAGAAACCTCAGAATAAAATTAACTGTAATCCCTGAAATCTGAGAAATCATCAGAACACTGGTAACAGATAGGACTGAGCTTGGGTTTCAAGACTACAACTGTGATTTGAATATAACAAAAACTTCTAAAGACAACAACCATTAAAGAATATATTGTAGATAAAATCATGTTTAATTGTAGAGATTTTACAGATAGGTTTTCATGTCAGCTGCCGGAGCACTAAGTGTTAGAAAACAAGTCTTCTATAATAGAATGAATAAAAATGGTTTAAAGATGAACACAATGATTAACAAGTATGTATTTGATTAAAAAAATCCATGCATTGGTACATACATACACACATGCCCAGGCATATTCTATACCCTTCTGCTTTCTCATGCTTTCAAACTCTGTGCTCATATGAAGAATTCTTTCTTATATATTTTCCTTTCCCCCTAACTTCAGTATTTATGGTGTATGATAAGCACAGAGGTTATCAGAAACATTTTTGAAAATTATGAAGGTAAGCAATGAAACAAAGTGTTCTTTTTTATTAATGTTACAGTTTGTGAGCTACTTCTAATAACCCTGTTATTTTATATGAAACAAATGAAAATAGCACCAAATACATACAAATGACACAGGTTATTAATTCAAATTATTTCATTTTATAGATTATTAATTCAGATTATTTACTGTTTGAATGATGACATATTATTTCTTCAGAAGTATTATATATTTCAGGACAGCTGGCCATCAAAACTTATTAAATTCTCCAGTCCAAAGCATGGGATACAACTCATTTGTTTTATCTCTATATGTGTTATTTAAACCATTTTCTAGTGACTAGATATTGTCACTGGGATGTGTGGATCTTAACAATGAACTAAGCATTACATGATTTTCTAATAATCTGTGACTCTGTTTCATAACATTTATGCCATAGGTTATCAGAAAATGGTATTAATGTTCTTTCTCAAAATAACATTCATAAAACTCTCAAATTGCTTTTTAGCTCAACCTTTTATTTGATACATTCAGATAATGCTTATTGGAGTTTTCTTTTGTAAAAATTGAGACATTTGTAATTTTTTTCCCAACAAAGTAACACATTTAAGGTTTACCCTAAGCTGTACCAGAAAAGTTGGGCAGCTTTTATATCCAAGAGACATAAGGATATAAAAATAGTACAGTGTGCCTCTTTGTCACTGTATTATTCATCATCAGCTCCCTCTTCTAACTTGCACACTCACAGGTGTCTCTGTCCTCTTCCCTAATGTGTCCCAAACATGTCGGGCAGTGCTTGTCACCTACTAGTGATTTTCTATCTCTCATATATGTAGATGAGAAGCTACTGGGAACATTTCTGAGAACTACCGATGTAAGCAATGAAACAAGTTTTCCTCTATATTTTTAAGGGTACACTTTGAGAGCTACTTCTATTAATCCTGTTAATTTGTATAAAACAAATGCAAACAGTATCATATATATATGGTATCACTGGGTCAGATGTGCCTCCCTCTGTTTCTATTAATATATTTCTTTAAAAATACACATAAAGGAATTTATGTATGAATAATTTACCAGCCTCTATTTCTAAATTAAAATATGAATCAAAGTACAAATATTATTTTTTTGGACTTTACATAGAATTAGTCTTTTTGTTCCTCACAACAACAGCAAATGTGTCACCCCAGCTCTGTCCTACATTTAGTTAGTTAATAGCTCTGACGACTACAGGTTGCCTTCATCAAAGTTAGACCCTGTCTGCTGAGTTTGAAGATCTCAGATTCAGCAATCTTTTATTCTTCTAATTACCAGACTCCTACTGTTGAACCAACTTTCTAAGTATTTACTTACTAATGTACTACATTCCAAATTAGTTTGAAAAAAGACAAATCTTTCTTTATGAAGTCTTCTCAAATCTTTTTGGAAGCCAGGTAAATATAAGCAAATTCATATGCAGTTGAATTTTACTTTTATTTCCACTTCATTTATTTGTGTTTTTGCTAAGAAATTTGTTTTTTCATTTAAAGTGTGTCAAGATTGTCCAATTTCAAGGAAGTGTAGCATTGTGCACATCTCATGTTTCCTCATTTTTCATTAATTTTAATGAAAATGTAAATTAGTTTAATAAATAAACACCAAGAACATCTTTGAAGGGGATGGTACTACCAGAAAAGTACACCAATTTAGAATGCAAACAGGGTGATAACTTGAAGGCTTTGCTTTCTCCAGTTTCTTTAATACCATTTGTCTCATTCTAAGCTTCTTCCCCTAAAACACTGTCTCCCTTAGGTGACAGAACGACAGCTGGTATAACCCTACCTTCCATAGTACAAGTTCTGACACAGTCACTGACATACTCTACAGTAGTAATTTTCAACCTTGCAGCATGAAATCCAAAATCAGTATGGTTGATTAAACCATCTTTATTATTATTATTTCTAAAACCAGAACATTATAGTATAGGATGGAATGGGATAGACTAGACTAGTATGAAAGAGAGTTTGAAATATCAGGATACAGCTATGTAGTTAGGCTAAGGCACTGCTTCATTAAATAATTGTTTGAGTTGATTAATATCTATATATGTATCATGGAGTTTACAAGGAGAATGTTGCTCTTAACAAAAAAAACCTATGAATATGGGCTTTAGCATTTCCTTGAACTTTCTGAAATTATATGTATATTAGTGGTTATATATATTTCATATACACATGATTATATATACAGAAAAAAACATGGTACAAATGTGTAAATATACAGAATATGCATAGACATGTCCATTCTCGTTAGAAAAGTTTATGACTGGGAGTGGTTGTGCCCACCTGTAATCCCAGTGACTTGGGAGGCTGAGTTAGGAGGATCACAAGTTTGAGGTCAGCCTCAGCAGTTTAGCCAGACCCTGTCTCAAAATAAAAAATAAAAAGGGTTAGGGATGTGGCCCAGAGATATAGCACCCCTGGGTTCAAGTTTCTGTACAAAAAGGAAAAAAAAAAGTTTATGAATCAGAAATTTCTAGGGGCAATTGGTATCCAATGGGCTTTTGGCTCTTTTTTATACCACAGAAAATCATACTTTGCTGGTTTATTTTTGAGAATTGTTAATATTAAAATAATTTATGAACTCTATGAGCTTGCAGAAAAAAAACTTATTAAGTTAATGCCTTCCTTGTGACTTATATGGGGATGATAAATCCTCCCCTACCACAGTTTATTTAAGGATCATGAAATCAAGAACTTGTTGGATATCTTTTATATCTATTTCATCTCATTGAATCTGAGAGACTTACTGATTTATAATTAACATTAATTTTAAAAATATATATTTATATTTAGGTGAAGATGGACACAATACCTTTATTTTTTATTTTTATGTGGTGCTGAGGGTTGAACCCAGTGCCTCACATGTGCCAGGTGAGCACTCTACCACTGAGCCCCAGGCCCAGCCCTAGCCCCCTATAATTTAATGTGAATTTTTGAAGTCCTTGATATTGGACGTAGTTCTAGTTGATTTCATGATCCTTAAATAAACTGTGGTAGGGGAGGATTTATCATCCCCATATGAGGAAACAGAGGCTCAGTGAGTTTATGTCTGTTTATTTGCACACTCACCAGCCTGGAACCAGACAAAGCTGGATATAGAATCTATGTCTTCTCACCATAAGACCAATGTGTTTTCTGGGATGCATGTGAAATAAATGGGTTTCTAAGGGAGGAAATATTTTCACTGTGGCTGTCCTGTCATGCTTGTTGCACATTCCATGTTCAGGTTGTAATTAGTGCCACTCGATCAGGTGGGTGCACCGCTCCACTTCATACCCCACCTCCAGGGTATCTGTTAGTTTATTGTGGAACTAGTACACGTTCAAATGTAAAAAGAAGCTCCGCTAGAAATTACTATGATCCCCTGCAAATCTGGTTAGATGGTTACCACAAATGACTCTGAAGTGTCTTGTTGATTCTCTTTAGGATGTCTTAGAGCTATAAGAAGAGCAAAGCTTTACTTGCATTTTCTGTTTTTATTATTTGAATAACTCATTTTGTAATGTATTTATGTGTGAACTTACTAGTGCAATTCTATAGTTTTCTTCTGGTGAAATGTGTCCTTGTTTCAAGATGTCTTAATAAAATAACCTTAAGAAATCATAAAAGAATTAGCTACCTGTAAATACTTGATTCATTGACATATGATCATTTTATCCAAGAATTATTCTAACTTGCAGTATAGATGTTTTAGGAAATTACTGAATAAGTTTAATTAGGAATTGCATATAATTTTCTTCATTAATTTTAAAGATAATATAAATCACTATCATATTGAGGATAATTATTGAAGTACAAAGAAAAGGCTTGATTCTTGGCTATGTGATTTAATAACTTCAAAATTTCAGACAAACTAATTTATGTCTTAAATCCTGATTGTTCTCATTTATAAAAGCATAAACTAGTTTCCTCTGTAACTACTTTGGAGAAATGCTATAAATACTAAATAAGATCGTATGCAAGATCTTTGGAAACCTTGAAGTACTTATAAAATGTATGTGTATATTTACAAATACATGAAGTTTTTATGTCTTCTTTCATATACATTAAAGTTTGAATTGTTTTCATATATAGTAGAATTTTAGCCCACACACTTTACAACTTAAAATAAACATATAGAAATTCCCCTGATAATTATTTTAAAAACCCTTCAAGAATAACTTACTTCATGTGGATGTGTTCTAAAAATGTCCTGAAGATGGCACAATAAGTACATTTTGGTGGAAACAATATGAAAGTAGAGGTTATATGAAAAATATATTTGAGGTTAAAACACTAAATTTAAAATAAGCCTTTTCTAAGTTTGTGGAAAAGAAATTTTCTGAGCCTTTTAACCAATGCCCATTGTTTTAATGTTACAGAAATCATTTGTTTGATTGTGCCTTCAGGAGTACTACAAACAGGTAGCTAGTCAGAAAACCGATATAGTCAGATGTTACTGACAAAAGTCAGGTTAGTTTATGTTGTACAGTTTTATCAATAAATTTACCCTTGCAATCGTAAAACATCTGATAAGCTCATCTGTTATCTTCTGCATAATGTACAATCTGCATCTAAATGCCAGTTTTTATTAGACACATTATGGGGATAAAACCTGGCAAAGAAAAGAAATTAGTTGAAAACTAACAGTTTTATTAAAATGTAAAATTTGGTAGGACTTATTAATAGAAAAGAAATATTTGCAAGTTTCAGTATTTCTGTGGGATCACATGCTTATGTTTTTTTTTTAAATACTACATTATGCCAGCTGTATATTCCACAAAGCTAAAGTAGAATGCATAAAACTACAGATAGTCGAAAAATGGGTTCCTTGGGAAATACATGGTGTGAAAATATATCTGCTGAGTTTGAGTATGAGAGGTCATGGCTCTCAGCCATTTCTATAACTTGCCTGTTTCTACATGAATCACACATATATTAAACACTTAGTGTTCATAGTGTAAACTTTTGCCTACTAAGAGTTTAAAATCTGAATATGATCCATAATATATTTACATGTATATACATAAAATATTAATCGCAAAGTTATATAGGGATTTATTGTGAACCCATATCCATATAAACTCTCTTACAGTGTGTTGAATAAGTACATAAATTAAAGATTACTTCTTACAAGTAAATTCATTTGTGACTGATTGGAGGGAAGAAGTAGTATTTTTTTATTGATGTTGGCAAGCTGTCTCTCACAGGAAGGGAAATTCTTTAACTTCGTCGTTGAAAACTGAACTTTAGCTCCAACAAGTCTTCCATTTGATAAGATTAGAACTTAATGATTTATTATTGTATTCTGACAGTACTGAAAACCTAGAGGGTTTTAGGAATTTTGACGATTCTGACTAATTATATATTTATTCTGTTCTGTGTCAATATTCTAAGACCTCTAGAATTGTTTTTGGCAGTAAAAGTGATGTAACTTTGGCCATTAGTAAATCATAGAAATGTCAATATAATCTTTTCAGTTTAGATGGATTGTTAAAAAATTAAATTGATATGAAGTAGAGTATTTGTAACTTTAACAGCTTATAAATTAGGAGCTGAAAATCTTTTTTTTATTTTTTATTTTTTATTCTTTTTTTAATTTTTAATTTTTTATTGTGGGTTGTTCAAAACATTACAAATTTCTTGACATATCATATTCCACACTTTGATTCAAGTGGGTTATGAACTCCCACCTTCACCCCATACACAGATTGCAGAATCACATCAGTTACACATCCATTGATTTACATATTGCCATACTAGTGTCTGTTGTGCTCCGCTGCCTTTCCCATCCTCCACCCTTCCCCCTCCCCACCTCTCCCCT
>NW_026000211.1:18021196-18067078 GCF_001458135.2 Marmota marmota marmota | reverse complement strand
AAAAAAAAAAAAAAAAAAAAAAAAAAAAAAAAAAAAAAAAAAAAAGAGAGAGAGAGAGAGAGAAGTGGAGAGAGGAGGGGGAAAAAGTGAAAAAGAAATCCTGCTATTTTTAGTTTAATCTGACAGAATCTCAGAGTTAGTCCATTGTTTGAAAAATTCTCAAAAGAATGTAATATTTTATAAGAATATGGCTTTCAGTCATAATGTTCATATTTCATTGGATTTGCTCCTTTATTTCATTGTAGAGTATTATTTTGTAAACTTGTCAAAGTTGTAAAATGCTTCTGTCTTGATTTAGCATGGCCAATAGTTGTTAAAATGGGTTGATTAGGACCTTTTCTTTCACAATAGTTCCAAACATTCTATTAATATGTTTAATAAACTCTGAGATTTGCAGTCTAGATCCTGTATTTCAGAGAACTGTTGTGTGTCAACCCAAAGAAGATTCATGGATCCGTCTATGTTGAAAGTATCAATAAATAATTGTGAATATAAGGTTGATCTAATTAATGCTCAGAATTAATGAAAAGTAGTGGAAATAATTCAGAGGACACTGATTTGGTGTGGTGATATTTTATTATAATTAGTTGTTCATATCTTTCTAGTTGCATAGATTTTGAAACTTGATTTTCTCCTTATAACATAGGAGATAGTATTAAATGAGATCAAGTCATTTATTACTCTCAATAAAATCATGTTTGTTTTCTAGTAGCATGCTTTCATAAAACATTGTTCTTCGGGGGTCACAGAAAAAACACATATAATAACATTTCAGACATTTGAAGAAAGAACGTAGTAAACTTCAAAGTATTAGAAAATTTACTACCTTGCCTTTATTTTTACCATTTACTCTGAAATTTTATGAAAGATAGTTGTTACTGTATTTGAAAACTTTTTTTTGGTTAGTTTGCTTATTCTGTAATATTGAACTTGTGCTTTTACTTATAGTTCTCTAAAAAAATAGCAATCTATTAATAAGTATATTTATAGTGTCTAAGGCCACCTATCTTTTAGAGAGTATACTGTCTTCTGTTCCAAAAGACTTTAAAACGGTAATTATTACAATGATTTAGAAGTGGCATTATGTGAACAGAAGACTCCATGAATGATTACTAAAGGTTTCTTACAGCTTTAGGAGTGTGTGGTTTTCTGAATGAAGTTTGGGTGTTCCCCAAGCAATAACGTTAGTCATGGTAAGTTAAATTATTCATGTAAGCTATCTTCTTATCATGTCCAAATAATCAGTGTTAGCATGTATTAAACCATGGAATATCAATGCCATGCCCTTTGGCAGACACAAAAATGGTGAATTGAAAGAAAGTTGATTCATATTTGTTAGGATGTCAGTGTGCTCAGTAAAGGGGTCTGAGTTTCAGTTTCATATTTATATCTTTATATTTATTTGTATAAATATTATACATACATATCTTTATGAAGACTCTAAATCATCCTCAATTTCTTTTAGTAGCACTTCTGAGAGAACATTAGGGACTCCAAAGACAGATTGACAAAGGGCAGTTTCTGCCACAGTTGGATCACTGCCACAGTATTACTTTGGTGGCTTGGATGTTTGCTGCCAGGAATGATGCAAAGGTCCTCATTGTGGCTTTGCTCACTCCCTCTACCTTGTCTTGCTGTTCCTCCTTCTCACCCACACCAAACCAGTTGAATATTCCTCAAACACTGCTCCTATCAGGACCCATATGGGTGAAGGTTATTTTCTTTTGGCCCAGGCAGTAAGCTTGTTTAACCTAATCTATTTTCCTTTTCATTTTAAGTAAGAAAATTAAGAGTGAAACTCATAGCATGGCCAAGTAATCACTGACCAGCTGTTGTTTCAAGTAGTGTGGAGCTCACTTCTGTCTGTTTCATTAAATTCATTAAGTTCATTAAATTCATCAAACAGACTGTGCTTTGTTTTATTTCTTGATACCTAATTCTGTGTCGTATTTTACTGTGTACACTAATTCACATGCTTGTGAAAATAGGTGCAGTGTGACTGCTAACAAATATAGCTCAGCATTTTGCTCAGGGACTTAAAATATTTCCCACTTTTCTTCTCTATCAGTTTTGAGTTTCTCTGTGTGGTAGGTAAGATTCTCTGTTCCATTTATTTAATCTTATTTCTCACAGTGTACTCTCAACTCCAGTGGGGCCACTTCCTCAAAGTTCTTCTAAGCTGTTACAATCATTCTCATTGGTACTTTCCCAGGAGCCCATTCTTGAATGTCCTTCGTTTTTCCCTACTCTTACACAAACCCCACCATTCTGTCCTACAGGGACAAATTTACACTCCACCTTACTTATGAAGCCCACTCTAATTATTCATGGATCTCCTTTAATGTTAAATGTTTCAATTTCTGTGCCGCAAAAATAGTCCTTAAATTCCTGATACATTTTGCATTGATTGTCTGTTTTATAACTTTAAGGAGTTTTAGGGGTAGCAATTAAAGCTTAAATTTCTTGTCTCCCAACAGAGTCTAATATAAGTTTAAGAACTCATTCAGTAAACATTTTATGGTAGAGATTGGACTGGCATTAAGTCTTCCTGTATCACAGATTTTTTTTTTAAAATTGAATATTCTTTGGTTTAGGATGCAGGGCAGAAACAAGTCATGCTTGCTAACAGTCCTCATTGAGGCTCCCCACTGCCTAGCCAGCCATTCTATTCTGCTTTTGAACCATGAACAGAAATGACAGGTCACTTGGAACTGACACAGATGTGAGCTGGTGTTTCTCCCCATCACTCCCTTCTTCTGAGACTTTGGAGGCATGTATTTCTAATGGCAAAGTGGCAAGACAAAACAGGACTTGTGTTGGATGTAAGGTGGACAAGAAATACACTTATGTTGTTTTAAGCCATGGAATCTTTGTGGTTTGTTTACAGTAGATGCTAAATTTGATTCTCATTTGTTGGGTCCACAAATCAAGTCAAGATGGCGCCTGGCAGTTTGCCAGGAGGAGTGGTTTGTGAAGCAACGCCAGCGAGCCATGAAGATGGTGGGGATTCCTTATTGGCTGACTGCTGTATCTAGATGATGCTAATTGAGTCAAGCTGTGTGTAATCAGTTAGGTATATATTACCTCTGTTGTCCTGCAATAAAGTGGCTCCTGCTACCTTGGGTGCCCACTACCTTGAGTTTCCACTCCGTTCCCGCTGAGTTTACCCTACAATAAAGCAGTTCCCGATTCAGCCTTCAAGTTGCTTGTCACCTCCTGGTTATTTTGCCCAGCCAGACGGTGGCACTCATTGGGAATAGGAGGTAAAAATTATTGTATATGTGCTTTATGAAATTTTCAATTATACACACAATAAAATTACATACATATATATCTTACAAAATATCCTGTTTCTGTATTAATCCAGAACTTCAGAGTCATGCAGCCTGCTCAAGATCTCTTCAAAGCAAATAGAAATTGTTTTCATCTATTGCCACCAGAGGCACATATTTCATGGTTTTCCCAGTTACAGCAAATGCTGGCTTTCATCGAATTTTGACATCAAATTTTGTTGATAGAATACCTAAGTCTACAGGAAGTTTATACTTAGTTGGAAATATTATTGGTTACTGGTTGGTCAAGGGGATTAGCCTTAAGATTTAGAATTTTATCAACTTCTTTTGGTCTTTTAAAGAAACCTAATTTAAAAAAAAAACTTGTCCCATTTTAAATTATGTTGAAGCACAAAATGTACATAAATATTTTGAATTCTAAAGGATGTTCAGTGTTATATAGTGATAATTTGTAACAATGAAAAAATGTGCATTAGAAAGTTAAGGAGTAGGACCAGGCTCGGTGGATGTATTCCCAGCAGCTCGGGAGGCTAAGACAGGAGAATCATGAGTCAAAGCCAGCCTCAGCAATGGCGAGGTGCTAAGCAACTCATTGATACCCTGTCTCTAAATAAAATTCAAAATAGGTTCTGGGGATGTAGCTCAGTGGTTGAGTGCCCCTGAGTTCAATTCCCAGTACCAAAAAAAAAAAAAAAAAAAAAGTCAAGGAGTAAAGGTGAATTTGATATTCCAATAGTTATTTTTACTTGAGCTATCTATTCCCTTATTAATAGAGCCCATGGGCAGTCACTTGATAAACAGGGTTCAAACATTTCAACTACCAAGAAAACCTATAATTTTATAGCCTTCTTATTTTGAAAAGCACTTTTAAATATCAGGATTTAGAAAAATTTTTTAACATTAATCATGAATACATGCTGTCATGTGGCTTAATAAGAACTATTACTATGTATAATGTTACTGAAACTCTTTATATTTATTTTGCATATTCAAAATGCAAGCTTACACCAAAATAAAATAACTATCTAGTTAATAATGTAAAAACATTCTATGCTAAGGGATGCTTAGGAGATGAAGTTTCTTACATGCTGTTGATTTGAATGTATTTATTCTGGAAAGCACTTTGAAAATGCACATCAAGATCTTCAAAAATGGTTATATCCCTTAACCCATAGTCTCATTTCTTGAAATCTATATTAAGGATATAATCAGAGAATATGTCATATGTGTATATTAATATTTTTTCTAGTTGTTGAAAAATTTTATAAGTCCCTAAGTGCTAAAAACCAAGGGTAAACATACTTTGGTATGTTTTGATGATGGTGGATTTTGTAATCATGAAAAATATAATTTAAAAAAAGGAATTGAAGATATTTAATGATATGAGAAAATGTAACATTAAATAAAAAAACAGGCATAGAACTACATACACTTAATGATTCCAATTTAATAAATTGAATAAAAAACTTATGTAGCTATGTTGAAATAACAATGGAAACAAATACACAGAAATAATAAAATCAATTGATGGACTTGATGGTGATTTAAAAATATTTTTATATATTTAATATTAAGGGATTTCTCAATGTAAAAATGAAGACCACAGGACATATAGAAACTACTAAAGTATTAAAATAACCAACAGTTATTTTTTGATCATTGAAAGCACCAAATTCTGCTCTAGCCAAATTGAACTTGTATTATCAATCTTGTTATAGCATGTTCACACAGCACCATCAAACAACAGCAAAACCCACTTCATCTGTTCAGACACCTTTACTTCATTTGAGCCATCAGGAGAGTTGAAGTGCATGCCTCTGTGAGAAGCCCTCTCTGACCCCTTTCAGGTCAGGTCATATGCTCTTTCTCTATACTCCCATTACATCTGCCACATTACTTTATAATGATATTAAAATGCAGTTGATTTCCTTGACTAAATTCACCATTGGACTGTTGCTTTGTAGTTCTTTTAGGTATAGAATATGTTCCATCACCACGTTCTTAGTATTTTAGTACTTTTTAGCACAATGACTGGCACACAAATGATTCAATTAAAGTTTGTAGACTGAACAATGTTTATAATGATGCATAGCAGTGTACACATGCAGAGTGAAGTGTTGTCTCGAGTCAGAGTTTGCATTAAACTCCTGATTTTAGGGGCTGGTGTTGTGGCTCACTGGTAGAGCACTTGCCTGGCGTGAGGCACTGGGTTCAAATCTTGGCACCATGTACAAATAAATAAAATAAAGGTCTATCAATAACTAAAAAATATTTTTTAAAAACTCCTGATTATATTTTGTTCTAAATTGCTGGAAATTTCTGTCTAAGCAGTCTGGAGTCTATATATATAAAATATATACATATCAACTACTGTCATTCAAAGTTGCTTTACATAATTATAAATATAATACATTAAGTTAGTTATTTCACATTTGAGATATATTTTTCAATAATAAATTTGAGCTTTTTAATCAATTTGAATAACTAAATTTAAGCTTTCAAAAGTAGAGATGTTATTTATAGGCTTTAACAAATTTTGCCACATTTTTAGGATTTGTTATAAATTATAAAATGCATTGGAACTAAACTTCTCAACCCAAATCACAGTAATGTTTCATAAATTTATTTGGTAAGGTTATTCATTATTTTGTGTGAGAAAGACAGTTGTCATGGTAATAGCTTAAATTTAACTGAAACACAATCCTGGTCACGTTTACTGCAGCAGGTGAATCTGCTCTTCTGCGATGCATCTTCCTAGTTTAAATATAACTGCAGCAAAGTACAAAGAATTAAAATGAATATTTAGGAGTACTTTCATGATAGGTATAAAATTAAGCTTTGAAAATTCCCAAATTTGGAGAGCCATTTCTATTAGCATATCCAAATATTCCTGTGAGTTATTTTTCCATAAAATGCAGATTTTCTTCAGAATTATCCAGGGCAATGCAACTGGACTTTAGTCTAATATTCAGAGAAGAGTTGATAAGTGGCTGAGATGGCTCTGCCTTGAGAAGAAGGCAAACAGATAAGGTCATTTCTGTGGACAAAATATGTTATCTTTGATTCCTTACTCATGCTATGTGGTTTGTCATAATTTGCCAAGATGTTAATTAGGTGACAGAATTAGTGAACATGCTTTCATGGAAGAATGGCAGATGCTAAAAACAATAAAAAAGGCAGTACCTGAGCCCAAGTAATTCCACTATTGTACATTCAGACACTTTTGAAATCAGTGGAATTCCTGCTAGGAAATGATTTTTTTCTTACTGAATGGATCATTAAAAAGTCCATTTACTACAACAAAATGCACGTTTTTGAATGTGTATATATGTGAGTTTGTAGATCTGTTTTCTCTTCAACTTGAATTTCATTGATATAATTTGAAAAGAGTGGAACCTATTTCTTAATAACAAGTAGGTTATTTTTGTTGTTGTTGTTTTAGGTTGTTATGGTCAGATAGGAATTGGCAAAACCCATTGCCTATAGATTTCTGTGTGGGGAAAATTTAAATGTAGTTGTTTCTAAATCTGTAATGTATGTATTATTTTTTTCTTTTTGGAAAAGTTTAGTGATCTCATTGCTGTATTTTCAGAAATATACTGAACATCTTATAGTAGTGTCATCTCAGTATTTTAGAGCCAAATCTTCAAAGCAAATCAGGCTTGTATGTAAAATATGTGCATATTTTGAACCATTGCATAAAACACAAGCACGTTATGTATTTCACAAAAGCTCAACTACTTGTTTAATAATATACCAATTGCTGATATTTAAAAATTAAGATGTAAATCAAAAATAGATTTCTGCAGCAAAAGTTGGAATATAAAGTACATTTTAATTTCAAGAAAGCTTAAATATTAACAAAATATATTCTTAGAGGCTTCATTTATAAGGGAATTTAGCTACTTTTAAACAAATGTCCAGAAATCCTAACAAATTCATATATAACCTTATTCATGTGACACTAAATGTCTGAATAAACAAAATTGAGTACTAAATAGGTATTATTTTCCCCATGTGACATGAAATGGGAAAATTTAGTAAAATCTAGTAATTTTTCATTTTATTACTGAGTATTTAACTGAGGTTCTGTGTTTGGTGTGTAATTGTTAGTAATGAAATATAGACAAAGTAGGTGATATATTTTTTAAATTGTCTAACTCTCTGTACTCTCCAAAAAGGAAGAAAGATATCAAACCTAAGTCCTAAGTGTTAGTTTTGAGCCCACAGCTTTCTGTTATACAGTAAAAATAATGATTTCTCTAACAGTACAATCATTAAAAATAAATTTAAATGTTGATTTTCACAATTACAAATACATGCAATTTAACTAATAATTAAATGGAAATATTAAGAAAGGCTCTACAGTTGATGATCTCTTTTGAGGTAATCTGTCTCAGTGTGTAAACCTTATTTAAAAATTGTTTTGCAGGTATACCTTTTCTTACAAAGTGAAATGAATTATTTGGAAAATATTAAAGTACAATTTTCTATTTTGTTTTTTAAATGAATAATATTTGCAACATATTAGCATATTAACCATAGCAGAATAAATTTATTGTGGGAATAGTAGTCCCCAATACAGTTGTAGCAGTCCTTTCTACTTTATGCTTTATGTCTCTGTTCTTTTTTTAAAAACTGCATCAATAGTTTATATATGACCAAAAGAATAGATCCTGGGAAGGAGTGCAAAATGAAAAATAAAATGACCGAAAAATGTTGAACAAACAGTGTTATTAGCATACTAAATATCTATATTACTGAGCTAGTAACAGGTTATGTTCTCTGTGTCTGTACTACTTTGGAACCACATAGCTGATTCCTTTAATCTAGTCCATGCCAGATTCAAAATACTAAAATAAATAAATAAATAAATAAATAAATAAAATAATTTAGCTTAATTCTTTGATGCTTCATCAAAGAAAATTCTCATTTTTTATGAGACCTGGGGCATTGTCATCCTCTTCATCAATGTCATCTGGTTTTGGTGCTTTACTGTCCAACACTTGCTGTGGGAACCATTAAGCTATCTTTCTAAGGCTTGTTAAGCTGTCAGCACCAAACTGACTTAATATTACAAAAACATTTGTGTGATTGGTTCGGCTTCTGCATGACCAGTACTTGCAAAGGTATTAGCAGACAGGGAAGCTTGGATTTTGAAATGAATAAGTGTCTCATCATCTTTGATCATGTTCACCTCTTCAATACCAGCTATATTATTCACAGCCATTTTTTTTAAGAGAACGCTAAAGCTTTTTGTAATCAGATGTAGCTGTTCTATGTACCACCTTCTTCTTTCTGTGAGCTATGCCCTTGCCCCATATTCAAACCTGAACCTGAAGTTTGGCTCTCTTTTCTTGATTGATGCTGTCAGTAAATCTGAAGCAGGGAGGGTCCTCCAACACCAGCTCACCGGAAGAGCAAGGTGGCTGCCTCAGCCCTGACAGAGAAAGATGGCAAAAGCTAAAGAGGCAAGTGAGGCCCACATGACACACATGTCTCTGTTCTTGTTAGAAATTTTGTGATGTAATATTACCATGTTTGGACAATCAAAATGTTAAATTTTCTTGAAGAACTAGACCAATTACTTGTTCAAGCAGCTATGCATATTGATGACTACACACCATCTCTTTAGCAGCCCAACTATTAGAACATTCACTTTCAGAAGTTTAATAAGTTCAATGAAAATATAAGTTTAATAAGTGTAATGAAAATTTATCAATATTTTATGGAGTATGTAACCTATGAATTTTCTAATGTTTTCAATTATTTCTCTTTCTCAGTAATATTTTCCAAAACAAAACAAATTAACTCATGAGTCTGGGTCCTTTTTTTAGAACCGGTATTGTATATGCCTTTTACTATAGTTAAATACTTATAATCACATGATATATAGAACATGTATTCAAACTGATATATGTTTGGAAAAATTCATGCAAAGTTGTATTAGTATGAGATAAAATATGAGTTACATGATTACTGTGATTTGTTTTATGTGTGTGTGTGTGTGTGTGTGTATATATATATATATATATATATATATATATATATATAATTATTGAAGATTACTTGCTTCAAATTTGTTTTGCATTATTTATACTTGGTTAAATTTTAGACATGAAAGGCATACTTATCCATGGCTTTTTAGAAACTGTAGTAAGCTTGATGTCTATGTATGCTTTATGTTAATGTGAACACAGAAAACCATAGAGCTTATTAGTTTTTTCCCTTTGGATATAAAGCAGTTGGGTAATGGATAACAAACCACCTGTCTTCTGCTTGGAGAATGTACTCTTGTTGCTTTGTGTACAAAGAAGCCCTCCTGGTACCCATTGCCATGTTCTATGTTGTAAGTTAATAAAGTTACAGTCTAATGGTCTTTTTGACTAAAGTACACTTCTGAGGCTCTTTTGCCCAAAGGGTCCACACTATTAGTGAAGTCATTCCCAGTGCTCCTTTGATATTTTGCTTTTCTGTCCTTTCTAGTGAGTGAATTAATAAGAACAGTGATATTAACTATTCACTGACAGCGATGGTTCCAGTGCATCCCAATTGCCAGCCACAATTAATACAAGGAAAACTGTAATTTCTCCTGTCATGTTTTACTAAGTTTGCAAAAGCAAAAAGCACAACAAGACAAAGCAGAAATCCCATTTTATTAATGCAGAAGAATGTATACAGTTTATTTTGTCTTTTTTCATGATAGGCTCTTATTTTGTGGGGTAAACATTTATTCTTAAGACAAAATATTCATGTTTCAATTATGTTATCAGTTAAATAATTTATTAAATTTGTGTATTCATTTTCCTCCCAGTTTTATCTAAATTTGTTAATGCCTCAGTTTATGAAGAATCATAAGTACTTCCCTAGATTTAACTTTTTCCAATTTTAATCTTATTCTTATTTACTCCTCACTGTTAAATTTACCCAATAATTATTATTGAGATGATGTTGGGGAATGACAAAATATGTACTATTGGGTATACAATTTGTACAACTTGTTTATCTTATTTTCTTTCTTAAAAGGCATTGAAGAAAATCTGAAGAATTTATAGTATCATATTTATTATATAAATGTGTCTAGCTCTTTAAATTTGTTTTTTTTCTTCAAGAACATCTCTGTAAATGATAAGCAATATTCATATTGTATTAAGTGACTATTTGAATATTAACTTTCCTTCCTTTGGGATATAACTAGAATTTTCTTACTTTGTTTCATGACCCATTCATATTTATCTCCCATGTACTCTGTTCCTATAGGGTATTAACTATCTTCATGTTGGAATGCAGGAATCAATTAAACAGTACTTATTTATACCTCATGTACTGTATATTCAATACTGTCAAGTCATTTGGTAATCATCCATGAAAATTCCTCTATTCTCTTTTCAGTTGTTGTACTGTTGTTTATCTGTATTATTCCAATCCGAACAGATCCATTATACCTTTCCCATGTAATTTACCTCATTCAACCTAACTTTCTCACCACCAGTGTTAAATCTCTTCTCTATGAATCTTTTTTTTTTTTTTGGTGCCAGGAATTGAATGCAGGGACACTTAACCACTGAGCCACATCCCCAGTACTTTTTATTTTTTGAGACAGGGTCTCACTAAGTTTCTCAGGGCCTGTAAGTTACTGAGGCTAGCTTTGAACCTGTGATCCTCCTGTCTTGCCTTCTGAGCTGCTGGGACTACAGGTATAGGGCACTGTGCCTGGCTTCTTTATGAATCTTGAAGGTGAGTAGTGATATATTTTCCATCTTTTCTATGATACTAGGCTCAGAAAGTTGCATTTTAATTATTACTATTGTGTAAATTACACAGTGAATATTGAGATTTTGCTCCTAATAATCATATAAGGAATTGTTATCTAAATTTTCTTTTCATTTGAATTTTAAGAATCACATTATGAAATTGCTGGCCTATAACAGACATTTAAGTTCTGCCTAGAGAACCTTTTATTAATCCCAACCAGTGTTCATTGCTTTGACTTGGCATTGTATTTCATTCTTCCTGCAATAAGCACTTCCTCTAAAATATTACTTTCTATACTTAACTGTGAAAAACAAATAAGATTTAGGTTCGTCTCTTGCATGGACACCAAAAATTGCCCATGTATATATTTAATTTATTACTGATTCTCTAATATTTTGTAAATTGTACATGTCAAGAGTTTTGTAAATGAAACCACATTTTCATAGGAAATTGTTTAACATTTTTTAATGAACATGTCATATAATAAAAAAAAGAATAATTTTCCCTACTTTCATTTTCCTTATTTCCATTTTTATTCACAGTAAATGTTTAGATGCACACTCATTGCAATGAGATGGTTAACTGAAAGTATTCAGTATCCTGAATTGTCAAGAGGGAAAAATTTCTCCATACAGTCTTCCCGACTATCCTATTTTGCCTCTTTGATCTCTGCCTGTGAGCTTTCACAGCTTTTGCAGCTTATAAAGCACACATTTGACCTAATTTCATGTTGTCTTGAATCCTTTCATGTGGGATGAATTTGCCTCCTGAGGTAAATGATAAACTCTTTAGGACAGAAGTTGTGTCATATATTTGTATATTCCCTATATTTCTATAGAGAAAGTTTCATTAATAAAAAGATTCAACTTGTTAAGACTAAGCAGATTATCTCTGATTATTGGACAAAGATTATTGATCCAAGTGATTAACTTTTAATAATAGTACCATAGATATAATGGCATATTCATCTTATTCTACAATTTTATTAATGCATTATAGTTGTATATCATGGTGGAATTTGTTGTTACATATTCATATAGGCACACATTATAACAATATAATTTGACCAATATCTGTCCCATATATCTGTCCCAGATCTTAATTTTTACAGATAAGAAAAATAATCCATAGAAATTAAATGAATGTTGAAAGATCATATATCAAAATTGTTTCCTTTTTTTGAAATGTTCACTATTTTCCACAGTACATACTTTCTATTCATTGATCATCTACTGTCATTATTAGTGAATCAATATAAATTTTGTTTCTTTTTAATTTTAGATGAGTGGTTATCTAAACAAATGTTTAAATACATGATTTGGGGATATTTAAAACATGGTACCTAAACAAATAATTCACCTCTCCTCTTATGCCAAATATTGTTTTAATTGATTACTTCAGGAATGGTAAAAATATATAACTGTCAGCTGACAGTCAAATATTACAAAGGATTAAAACAAAGTTACATTAAAAGTAAAACTTAATGTGTGTTTTATAGCCCTTTCTTATCAGAAAACAGTATAACAACTTGTTAGTCAATTAGTGTTTTTTCTTTTTGCTATAAAATCTGTGAGCTATTAACAAACACTGAAATTGCATTCTAGTGAAAAACCAAACACTGAAGTATAGACTACAAATAAAATATAAAATATATTTCATATTCTTTTTGTGGAAAACACACACATATTATATCTGCATAGCACAGCAAACCTAAAAGTTAGTCTAACTAAAGAACATCTTTTCATAAGTAACAAAAGTTTTTTTTCTTGACCAAACCCAAGCTGGACTACACTGAGCTCTCTTCTCAACATGTACCTGACTTTTGGGCATCCATGTTCATTGGCATTGTCTAGATTTAGCTACCATCCTGCTGAGTCAGGTTAGCAAAGCTCTCACCTGCTTAATCTGACCACCCTATGTATCTTATCACCCTGCCCCTGCTCTGTCTTTGGTAAAAATTCCTGTTAGGTTTGTTGAACAAAGTGTTACCCTTTATCTTAGCAATTTTCCATCCACTGAACTAACCCTGAACTTTAACTATAAATTCTCACTTTTTCTTAATATTTTTCCCTACTAAACAAATCCCTGAAGTGGTAGAACCTTTGAATAAAAGTTTTCTTAACCATCTTTAGCAAATATTATGAATGATTTCTTCAACATAGCATAAAAATATATTCAATTAATTAATTTTTTATAAATTTCCTCTTAAATATTTCTGCTTTCTTATTAGTAACTGAGTAATAAAAAATAATTAAAACTTCATATAGTATTCACGTAGTGTTTTAATCAACTTTTTCCACTGGTGTGACCAAAGAACCTGACAAGAACAATTAGAGGAGAAAAAGTTTATTTGGGGATTTGTGGTTTCAGAGTTCTTAGTCCATAGATGGCCAACTCCATTCCTCAGGGCTCAGGTGAGGCAGTACATCATGGTGGAAGAGCATGGTGGAGGAAAGAACCAGGGAGCATGTCATCCAAGAAGCAGAGAGAGCACTCTACTCTACAAGTATACCCCCAATGACCCACCTCCTCCAGCCAGACCCTACCTTTCTAGAGTTACCACTCAGTTAATACCTATCAGAGAATTACTTCACTGATTATGTTAAAACACCCATAACCCAATAATTTCACCTCTAAACCAGTTTGCGTTGACATACACATGGCTTTTGGAGGACACATATACCTACACAATGTAGTCTTTGAATGAAGTCATAATATAAAAGTGTATTTCGCAATATTTCCCCTTTACATATGGTTTTGTAGTCCATTGGAGACAAAATGCAATTTAATAATACAGATTATTTGTTGAATAATATAAACCAGTGCACATGTTGTAAGTGCTATGCTGTATATTTTTGTAGAAGAGAGAAGAATGGATTTTTCATCTCAAACAAATATTGTAGTCCTATGAATCAAACTATCATAGGAAGAAATTGGGAGAAGAGGTTGGAGTGCTCCTTGAACAGGGTGAAGCCCTCTGGCATGGCTCACAGTTTGTCTTCTCTCACATCACCTTTTCAGTGATTCAATGCCAAGTCTTAATGCTGCAGTTAGACACTAAGAAATGATCTTTTGTTCATTAACTATATACCCCTTGATGTTCAGCTCTCATTTACACAATGTCAATATGCCTCTTGCAGTTCTTTTTGCTCTTTCAAACAATGACCTTTAATTGAAAGGAGAAAATTATTTGTGATATTGTGGCAAGAGATATCTTCTGGGATTTGAATTTACCAGAAAAGATAGTAGGTAAGAATTTGGTGCTGAGAAAGCTGGAGGTGCAAAAAGAAAATAAGGTAGATATACTCAGAAGAAAAGTGACAGATGGAATGCATTTATTATAAACACATTAATATGAGACATGGAGAGACAGTGGATAAATAATCCCTGAACATAGCATTCATTGTCTTATACCTCAAATTTTTATTTTTGAGGACTGACAGTAAGCTGCTTGTGTGTTAAGACAAGTAGCTTTCCCCCTTCCTTTTGTTTCTGGAATCATGCTGTTAACCACTAATCAGTCTTAATAATAATGTTACAGTGTCCTCAGCACTTGTCCTCCTAAAAGCTTAAAGCACACAAAATGTCCTGACTCATTCATTGGTTTTGTTTTCTAAACTTCCATTGCACAGCCTCTGGGCCCAATTAAATGATTTTTAAAATTTAGGTTAGCAAAATGAAAAAAAAAAAAGCCTTGTTTTTTTTTGCAGATGCAAACAGTTAATGGGACCCCTACACTGAGGAACTGACACAGACAGAGATAATGTATAGATCAAAAGGGGACAGAATCCTTGCATGTGTCTCCCTCTCACCTTCCCTCTTATCCTTTGTAGGGACAAAGAAGGCAGCCTTCCTTTTTTCCATCATCTGCTGTCACAATACTGACTGGCTTGCCTTGCAAAATTACCCCTAGAGTGACACAGAATTTGTACCAAGAACAGGCAGATGACAAAACTGAAAATCAAGTAATGCAATTGAGAAATGATTTTGAGATGCTTTTCAAAACATTAAAGACTTTTGGGTATTGGTACTGAACAGTTCTCACGTGCAGAAAACACATGAAATGGATCAGGCATGTTTTCAATAGTCTTGACAAATGTCTCTTCCTTTGTGAAGCCTTCTCCACCATTTTAAACCTGAATAAGTAGTATAGGGACTGCTCTTAATAAAATAAAACTTTAGCCCAATATCTGACAATCTGAAGGATCTTGAAGGATTAAAGTTACTGAGTATTTGAAACAAAAGCCACCTGGAATTACTGAAATATGTGTTCCCTGTATATCCTGACTATCTATGCAGCATAATAAACCACCAAAAACTCAGTGACATAAAATGTCAACCATTCTATTATGCTTAGACTTTCTGTGGATCAGGACTAAAGATGCATTCCAGGAATGACTGTCTCTGCTCCTTGTCTGAGACCTCATCTGGGTAGCCTGGAATGACTCGAGGTGACTCATACTTTTGAGTTATCTGAAAATTTCTTTTCTTACAAGCTAGATCCTTGGTTTGTGATGACAGGAAGTCTCAGCTGGGACTCTCAGCCAAAGCACTTATAAGTTCTCTCTTTATGAGTCTTGTTCTCATAGCATAACTGCTGGGTCCAAAGGGCTGTGTTCTGTGAGGGAGCAAAGGTTCCAAGAGAGCCATATGTAAAGCTATATGTCTTGGAAGTAACATAGCATCACTTCTGTAATCTGTAGGTCAAAGCACTCACAGATCAGTGCAAATACAAAAAAAGGGGACAGAGACCTGATCTCTTCATGAGAGGATGGTCAAATAATTTGACACCATCTTTAAGACTATCACATTATTCCACATGATATGCACAATAGTTTCTCCATACTTTGCTCAGGGCCTAACTGTAACTCTATTACAAGCATTTTGTTTTCTCCTCAAATGTTGAGTTTATGCAGGCAAGAAATGATTTTTAACTTAAAAAATACATTCTAAGGAAACATCTACTAAAGTTAGACTTGCTAAAAATATCAAATGATGTTTACAAACATATCTAGAGAAAATTAGAGATAATGACCAGAAACAATCTAAATTCTATGGCTTATCTCTTTAAATGTAGTCAATGGTAGGTTAATTACTTGACAGGCTTTAGTCTAGTAAAATTTCATCTTTAAATTGGGTAATTTATGCAACTTATTTTTTCATGCATTCTATTATTTCATTATTTTCAGAAGGTATATAATTGGGAAGCAGACAATCCTACCTGTTTTTAGGAAAGCTTTGTTAAGTAAATACCTGACAGAAAGCAAAAAAAAAAAAAAACAAAAACAAAAACAAGCAAACAAACAAAACTCTAAGAAGAATATTTGTCACCTTGCTTTCCTCGTGTTGACTGAGATGTGAATTTTACCATCACAAAAATGGATTGTGAGAAAATTATTTTTTGTGATTCAGGAACTGTATACCTAGTTTTTTCATATATATTCAAAGTCTTATTGGCCTTCTGTTATTGCTTGCACAGGATAACACACACTCCTTCAGGAACCTTGAATTGTTCTTCCTTTGCCTATAATGCCTTTTCCATTATATATGCATGCCTTGCTCTATCACTTTTTAAAACTCTTATTTAAACATCAACTGATTATCTTTTCTTAACTATACTTTATGCACCCCTTTCTTCTATCATATTATATAGCTCTGTCATAATATTTAATATAAAGCTATGTATTTGCTTATTATTTATATGTATCTACTTTATAAGAATGAAAATCACATGAAGATAGGACTTTTTCAGCTTTATTTTCTACAATTCTAATTCTCAAAACAATATCTAGTTCATAGTCAAGCAATTAATATATGTTTACTCTATAATAGAATGCATGCAAAAATATAAAGACAGCCTCCAAAATGCAAGAGCTTGAAAGATAATTGAATATTGATACATTTGAGGAATTTATGTAATACAACTTTAAATATCACATCCGAGATGCTTAATAAATATTTTCTTTTATAGTTTTAGTTGATGTATCAAAATGGAGATGAGATTTTGTAGAGGCCAAATACTACCATATTCTAAAATGTTGCTGTAGACAACCCATGAATTACTTGTGAAAGAGGTATCTTGAAAGTCTTTCCACACTATTAGAACATTATCCACTGCCAGGTACATATGATAGGTTTAAGAACTTATTGGAGAAAAAAAAATTAATAGCAGTTTCCTTGAACAATTTTTTTAAGGAATTTTGAGTATGTTTTCTCTTTAAGTGGAAAATTTAAAGCAGTTTTAGAAAAACAGTTTTAGGAATTTTTATATATAATCTTTATGCTTCTGTAGACTCAAGGGTTGATGTCTGATTCAGTTGGGAGAAAGTCTGAAAGCTTTATAATTGCCAGTAGAGCAAGAAGAAAGATTTGCAAAGTGGGAGACTGCAGCCTACTCACTGGTGATGGGATGAAATTGCATATGTTGAGCTGGCCAGATATAAAACACTTAGAAAGGAGCTGGACTCAAGAGTCTTGACTTTGGAAGGAGTTTCATCAAAAGAACCCACCTGGGAAGTTGTAATAACAAGTCAGTGTGGGATGGACTGCTGGGAAGGATGGGTAAAGAAGGTGCATTAACGCACTGGAGAAGGTGTTATGTCTTTGACAGGATCAGCCTACAGGTCAGCTGTCCCAGTGACAGAGATCATGGAAGAATCATGGGAGATGAAATAATAATTTGGCTGTCTCAGATTGGGGATGAAAGAATGAAAAAAGTTTGAAATTGAATGAGAGATTGCTGTTTAGATATTAGGCTGGAAAAACTCTAAAAAACCTAAAAAATAAGAGCTCTTATTAAAATCTGGAGTGACAAAAAAAAGACTTCCCTCACTTTATGCAGGAATGAATAAGAGTAATTCAACATTGGATAGAGCAATGGTGAGAAAAAAAATACAGTTATTTTGTGTTTCTAACCTAACAACCCTAGTTCTGTTGATTTAAATGTTGCATATTTTAGAAAATATTAATAACAAGTAAAACATTTATGCTATGTTTCTGAGAAAAAACCCACAGCATTCTGTACTTTATAAAAATATAAATTCAATTTATGATATATATCCATATATACATATATTATCTGTTTAGTATAAAGAGCCCCATACATGTAGATATGCAGAAAATATTGGGTGTTAGTATACTTACCTAAATGTTACCACAACATTTTTTTTCCTTGGGTCAATTTAAATTTTCTTTATTTCTTTTGACACTGGAGGATGCCCATACTTTACTCATTCTTTTATGTGAATACTTTTTGAGTCCCTTGAAGGCTGCTGGTGGAAAATTAGGCTGCACTCCTCATGCAGCACATGGTATTCTTTCCCCTACCTTCTTGGAATCAGGTTGCCAGCCACTCTGTGGTCTTCCTTGGTCTTTTGGCAAGGCTTAAAATTTCTTAGGCAGACTTTATTTTCATGCAGCCCATCTTGGGTTCATAAAACACTCACATATTCCTGTCACAACTGGTGGGGAGATTATCACTGTTTTCTGGTATGGTTTTGGCCCTCTCAGTCCAGCACTTGTCATATGGTAGCCTCTTGCTTTTGTTTCACAGGTCTTTGACAGACTACAATTAACTCTCTCTGAAACATCTGGGTTTCCTTGAAGCTCTTTTTAGGCTTGAAGTCCTCCTACCCTCTTTCCAGTGGGGAAATTGGCATTGAGAGAAGAATGACAGCTTTCTCCTGAAAAAAAAGTATCGATTTTCAACCTTGCTCAGCTGACAGTCTGTGTCAGCTAAGGGTCATAGGTAAGCATGTCCTTTTCCTACAGGATAGCTTTCTGTGACTGTTTTCATAGGACTCAGTCATATATGTGATAGAAATAATCCCAGTTAAGCATGTCATCTTTTAGTTTATCAAATTAAAAAATCTAGTAGAAAGTACTTTATATTTTTCCCTTTATGTGGTACCTGGGATTGAACCCACAGACACTCTACCACTGATATATCCTTACCCACAGTTTATTATTTTCTTTATTTTGGAACAAGGTCTCACTGAGTTGCCAAGGCTGGGCTTGATCTCGTAATTCTCCCTACCTCAGCTTCCTGAGTCACTGGGCATATAAGTGGGTGCAACTGTACTTTGTTGTAAAAAGTGCTTTATGATAAAAGAAAGTTTATTATAAGAATGAAAAAATAGTCTTAGTTTGTAAAATTTGCCAATATAATTTACTCATTAATAGATTGAGAAAAATCTCATAAGTATCTCAATAGACACTGAACATGAATGTTATAAAGCTCATTATCTATTTTAAATACTGAAATGATTTATAAAGTTGAATTTATACTTAAAACATATATTCAAAATATCTCATTAAATTGAAAGAAAAACTCAATGTGTTAAAAATTTTATATTAAAATTATGTCAAACATGATATTTGAAGATTAATTTTATACACACTGTGTTTGGAAGTAAAACCACAGTGCTCAATTTTCATTTTTAGATTTCAAAAAATTCTGAGATATTAGTTAATTCTTTAGAATTCAAGTAAAAGAAATGTGAATTCAGAAAATTTTTGACAAAACGAAATAAACAATAATAACATTTCACATTAGATACATGATCACCATTGAAATCCTAACAGAATCAACAATCTATGAGAATTAATAAAAGAATTGAACAACTTTGGTGAACAGTAGCTCAGCTTTTTCAGTTCTTAAGTATTCATCTAAATCAACAATAACCAACTTAAACATAATCTCACAGACAAAAATAGCAAGAAAAAGAAAAATGTATGTAGGAATTAACCCAGGAAAGAATATACAAATCCTTAAAATAGAAATTTAATAATTATAATAAAGAAAATACAAGAACTAAATAAAAGTAGAGACATATTATTTTTAACTATAGAGCATTTTTTCTAAACAAATTCAAAATTTCAATATAATTACAATAAAAGTCAGTAGTATATTTTGAGGAACTGAATATATATATGTAAATATCTATGAAAAGCTCAGTGGATATAAAAGAGGCAGGTTACCTCCTGGGAGATATACTACAAAGCCTAAGGAATTACCACGATTAATAAAATTATAGAAAATAAACAGTAAAAATATTCATACAACAGAACAGGGTTCAAAAATAGAGCCTTTGTCTGGGAACTAGATAATAACAAAGTATTACCCATCCCCAGTGGCGAAGGTTGGACATTTCTTAAATTATTTTGGGAAAACAGAGTTAAAAGTAAAGGAACAAATTTACTATTTTATAGCATAAACAAAGGTGGATTTTGGATTAATTAATGATTTAAATGTCAGTAGTAAAGCTATAAAAATGTGAGGGCATGGGGCAATTCTTTACAGACTCTTAAAAGCACCACATATATGGCACTAATTGCAACAGACTTACCTACATAAAAACTCAGAATTCTTTTTTCAGGAAAGAATGTCATAGAAAATATTAAGACATGGATGACAGTTTGGGAGAAGGTATTTGCAAAGGGTTTACAAGGAATGTCCTATAGGCAACCAAAAAATATGGGGAAATTAATAAAGAATTTGGCAAAGGACATAAATGGCACAAAATGACTGAAAATTGTGTAAAGATGTGAAACTTCTTTTGTAATCAGAGAAATACAAAATAAAATGAAAATAAAATACCACTTCACATCCAATGTATTCAAAAAAATGAGAAAGAAAAATACAACCAAGTGTTGAGAAGAAAATGGAGGACTGCAACTTTTTGGAGAATGTAGACTGGTGGACCTTTGCAAGTGCCTTTCAAGTAGATTTACAGGCACCTCTATCTTACTGACTTAATAATCCCAGTTTTGTTATTATACTTGAGAAGAATCTGGCCTGCACTTCCAAGCAGGGTCATGTCTGAGTATGTTTGTGAAAGTAGAGAATTGGCAGCAAGTGAGGGATTTATTAGGGGAATGAATAAAAGCAAAATGTGTTGGATACATTCTATGGTATCCTTAACCAACATCTGATCTTAAAAATCTTAATGTTGATTGAAATAAATGAAAAAATGGTAATAATGCAGTAGTAATTATAGAACTTTCATGAAACATTTTTCCTGTTTTCGGAAAAATTCTGATACTGAAAACAGAAATGCCTATAAGGGTGAGGAGCAAATGGAGGTAAGGCTCAAGGAGAAATACAAGAATTATAAGCTATAAAATGAAGGGTACCTTTTCAGACAGATAATTAAAACATATAATGATTCATGTGAAATGTTTCATTTAGTTACTTGAACCTGTGTAAAAATCAAGTATAGTCAGCCCTTGGTTTCTACAGTCTTTTAAAGAAAATTACATGGGGCATGTACAAACTTTTTCTTGTCAATATTCCCCAAACAAAATAGTGTATCAACTATGTACATAGTATTTATATTATATTAGATATTGCAAGTAATCTAGAGATGATTTAAAGGATATAGGAGGAGGTTATATGCAAATACTGTGCCATTTTATAAAGGAATTGAGCATTCACAGATTTTGGTATCAGCAGGAAACCAATCCCCTTGAATACTGAGGAACAAGTGTATCATGTTAATATATTTTAATGCATAAGGACATTCAGTCATGCAGACATATCCTATTTGACTATAAATCTCTTTTTTTCTTTTTAATGTGTTCCTTTTATTTATACTTGGCAGTAGAGTATAAATTGACATATTTCTACAAATATGAAATATATCTTATTCTAATTAGAATCACAGTCTTGTGGTTATACTTGATCTATAGATTCACTGTGGTGTATTCATATATGTACACAGGAAATTTATGTCAGATTAATTTCACTGTTTTTCCTATCTGTCCCCCATCTCTTTTTTAAAAAAGTCCTTTACAAAACTGAGTAGAATATTTGGTGTTGTAATTTAAAACTTTCAGTAATTTTTAAAAAATATATTAAGCTTATTTTATTCCTTTATAGATAATAAAAGCATTTTTGGTATGCTTCCACAATGCAATCAAATATACAATGAATATGTGAAACATTTCTCTCACAACCTGTAGCACAAGTCTCCCATTCTTCTCTTCTAATTAATCGTAATATTTTCACTATATGAGCCTAAAACATACCAAGTCCAGTTCTGACCTGTATAGAATTACACTGTAATTTTTTCGATCCTGAGGAGTTGTGACTTCCTATAACATATTTTATACACAATCTGAAACAATCTAATAGACATTATATTTTCACCTTCCCTGTTTTCACTATTAAAACCCAAGTTCAAAACATTTAAAAATTTAAGGAGTGTTTTTCCAGGTGATGTGCCAGGTGTATCACAAACCATTACTGTTATTTCCATTAAAGTCACTTTGAATTTTGGCTCATGTCTGATTTTAAACTTTTCTCTTTGCATTATTCAGCTATACAAAAGAAATATTGATTAGAAAAGCAGTGTATAATAAGGCTAATGAGTCTAGATAATATTTTCCTTAAAAAATCAAAACAAACTTTTTAAAAAGTAATGCTATCATTTTTAAGTGGAATCCCAATATATTGATTTTTATATTGATTTTCTAAGGATTAAAACTTGTTAATATGTAACTTTAATGATATGGCTTCTATGAAAGTAGCTAATAATTTTTGTACCATGTAATATTAAAAGGGGAACAATTAATAATATGAGATGGCCAGTGGCTAACAATATTTGCATTTAATGAAACCTGCACAAATTGTTACTCATCTGTTTCACAGAAATAGAAAAACCAGATGTTTTGCTATGTTTAGTCTTTCTTTGGGGAATGTTTATAGGTATAGTAGATTTATCTTGAGCTTACTGCATCTCTTGTATGGTATTTGTCCAAGATAATTTATAAATTGTAGGAAAATTCAAGTTGTTGATTCTCATTAGAAGATTTATTTAATTTTCTGTAATTCTTGAATTTTTAGAATTTTCCTCATAATATATATAACCTCTCAGCATCTTGAATGGTATTTAATAATGATGTATATCTTCTTTTTGTAATCCTAGAATTTCAGATTGCCACTTGTGGTTTGTCCTTTGTATGTTACAAATTAAAATATTTGCCATTTGTTAAAATATGTTATCCCTGATTCATCTTTTATTAGAATTAAATCCACAGACTACCATAAATATAGTCTTACACATTTTGTTCTCACCTAAGTATTTAACAATATAAATCAGTATGGTAGGTGTTCTTTATGTGCTACTAGGGAAAAATAACTCGCTTTTAAATGATTTTTGGTTGTAGTTATAACAATAGCTATACTGCTTCCCCTGATAGCTTTTTTTTTCCCTAGATGGTCTATTTTTATCCTGACATTTTTGTCCATTCTATGAATTTCATCATGGGGAAGAAACAGCAGTTTGTCTTAGAGCAGCTCGATTTCGATCTCCAGGTGACAAGCTGATATTTCTTTCCTTTGAAGAAGCTTTTAATATGATGGGTTAAATGTCAAGGAAAAAAATCATATATTGAGCCTTACTAACTTCATTTCTCTTAATATTAATGACATATTGACATTTGAGTTTTTAAAATGTCTTTTTTTAACAGATGTAAAGATTTAAAAAAATGTTTATTTAGGCGTCTTATACATTGGTACAAATCCCTTAGTGTAATGACAACATATGTGTAAATAAGAAAGAAAGCATCAGCTTTAAAGGCATTTATTTGTTCATAGCTGAATGTACTGCTAGTTTTAAAGTAAAACTTTGAATTGTTAGTCTAAAATTTTGTGATAGAGTTATTCATTTTAAATTAAGTATGGTATGTATCATAATAAACATGGAGAGAAAAGACTAATAGAGCTGGGAAAAGAAATAATTCCTACTCATTTGATAAATGAAAGTAAAAATGATGTATTAGGACCGGGGATGTAGCTAGTGGGGAAGAGCTTGCATAGGATATGGAAAGCCTTGGATTTGATGCCCAGTACAACAATAAACAAACACACACACACACAAAAAAAAAAAATCAGTGTTACTGGCTTCTTTAAATATACTCTGTATAACCTTTTGGAGTCTAACAATATTATTTAAATGTTGAGACAATAGAATATATATTATTTGTTTACTATTTGTTTACCTAAGGCTATTAATTATACAACAAGTATTAAAACTCCTTAACTAGCCTGAAAAGTAATTTCTTTTCAGTTTTACAGCATACAGCATGTAAAATCAGGTACCTCAAGAGAAGTGATTCATGACTCTCAGTTTTAAAATGAGGAAGAGACATGAGATTTAGCCTTTTATATAAATATCACAGTTACAGCTTATACTACTCTAACCTTTCCACCAGTCTGTATACCTCTACACACACACACTACACACTCACACACACACACAAACACACAAATACACACCTGTGTATGAACACCTTTAAAATTTTAGTATAGTAGCCGCAAGTCACCTATAGCTAGTTAGGTTTAAATTTTAATGAAATAAACAATTTGCTTCTTTATTTTCACATTTCAGATGCTCTGTAGTCACCTATAGTTGCTGTTACGCACTGAACAGAGAACATCTAAAACATTTCCATCACCACAGGGAGTTTTATAGGAAAGTTCTCCTAATTGATTTATCAATGTAGATAGGGTTGTCCCCCCTACCCCGCAACCCGTGATGAAACCCAGGGCCTCCTGGGTGCTAGGTAAGCTTTCCACTGCTGAGCAATACCCCTCAGTCCAGGAGATGTCTTAAAACACCTTTGATTCTTTTGTGATACTGCTTTCAATATTATAATATCTAGTCATACATATTTTTTCACGTTAACATAGAACTATGAAGTGCATCTAAACCTCTACTTTAAAACATTAACACCACCATGTGCTGTCAAGTTTAAATTCTTAAAAATGTACCTAGAACATAATAGGACAGCTTAACCACTAATCACATTATAGAGATAATGGAGAAGTTATAGTACTATAGAAGGAAAGAGGATATATTTTCTTAGGAGAAATAAAAAAGAGCATTCATGTTTGGTTACTGTGTAATTAAAAATTTTAAACCATTCACCTTTTTTGAAGTCTATTTTTAAAAAATTTGTTGTCTTTATTGAAATGTTTCTCTTTCAATACTTTTTCTTCAAACTGTTTTACTTTGCAACTGCATGAGAACCCTGTCATTCTAAATAACCCTTTGAAGGAATCAGCTTTCCCTAATCTGAAAACTTCTTGGTAATCAAGGCCATGGTAATTTAAATTTTAGCAGGATACTTATTATATTAAAACACAAGAGGCACAACTTACAAGGCCAGCATGATACATAAGGAGTCATATTAAAATGATTTAAATGCTTTAACCAAAACTTATACTATATCAGGTTAATTTTAAAAATCAAGGTAAGTAATTTTATCCCTACTAGGGAGAAGTTAAACTCCATGTTAAGAAAGATTATCTAAATTTATGCAGGTAGTGATCCAGAGTAAAATTTTAAGCTTATGTTTTCCAAACCTCTAAGTACTATCTTTTAATTCTATAGCAGTGATATATGGCAAACCAGCTCTTAAAAAAGAAAAAAGTTATGATTTGTCAGATTGGCCAAACTTTGTGCTATAAATACTCCCACTATGGCCAATTTTAAGCTACCAATGGCTTAACAAGCAGCTCACAACATTTTCAAACATTTAGTTATTGGATGCTCTGAGCCAGTCTGAACAGCTCCTGCATGCCAGTACTGTTCTGCCTCTTCTAATGCATAGAGAAATTCTGAGCCAAGCAGAATAGATGAAAGGATCTACTAAAACCGAGAACATGGGAGTACATACACACTGTCACAATTATTTACCTCTATATTTTATTGCATGGTATTTTCAAGTAGGGAAGGTCTATGTTAACTTTTTTCCAAATAAATTATCAATGAATGTAGTAAAAATACTTGACTAAAATTCCTTTTAATTTTAACTTTGTGATGTAATATGGGTACTAAAAGGAAAGTTCTAGTATATTATTATTGTTACTGAAAATTCAGTTTGGTTCTCTTTTCTGCTCCCTCCAATCTGTGTCTGACCACAGATTAAGAATTATGCTGAGAAACTGAGAAAAACATACAAACAGTCCTATATATTTAATGATATGTCATGCATCCAGTGCTAAAGATTTTATCTCAAAAAGTATGACATAGCTCAAGGCTCAACTGACCATATTATTTAATAATTATAAAGAACAGCATATGATAATTATACAATTTAAAATGATTGCTTTATTTTGACAGATGTTTTCCAAATTATATTTATAAATAGTATTAAAAATTTCACCAGTAGATCAGTGTTTTCAATTATATGCATGCATATCTTGACAATAGCTCAATTCTCCATGCATACTATTGAGGCCATGTTACTATAAATCCAAAATAGCATTCCACAGAGTAGAGAGACTCTTTGACTCAGCTGTGAGACTGGTAAAACCTGTGAAAACATTCCAGACCAATGTGATCCTTATCATGCTCAATCTTTTGTGTGCATTAACCCAATAAGAACCTTGTGAAAAAAGCAATTTTCTATACTCCACTACAAGAGATTCCAAAGAAGTAGGTTTAAAGATTAATTGAGCAATGTGCACTTTACACAATCACCATGTGGTGAGGGTGGTATTTGCAAGGGATACTGGAACCAGTTCCCTGTGGATACTAAGGGACAATTGTATTAATATTTATACAAAATGGTACTGGGTATTCTGTAGTGTTGCTAACATGTGCATATGGCCTTTAAGTGTGTGTGTGTGTGTGTGTGTGTGTATGTGTTTCTGTCTTTTCCCTCATTAGGTGTCACTTCTTTTGTCAATATATTCTATTTAATCTCTCCATCCCAATTTGTTCCTTTGCTTTGCAGAAAACAAATAATCACATAGCCATTCACTGCATTTATCACAGAAACAATCATTCAATAAGTCTTTTTGTTTTAATGGATAGTTCAAATGATGTATACTTTGGTTGCATTTTTAAATAACTTTGGGCAGCTATCTCTTGTTTTAAATAGATGGATTTGACTGATAAATAATACTGGGAAAATGAGGCATTAAAGCTAACTTTATCCAGTTCTAGCACTGGCTGACGTTGCCAAAGAAAAAATGCAGTGAACTATAAATAACAGGATTTGAAAAGGTAAACAGTAATGAGCAGACAGTTGGGAAATGTAATGTTACCAACATGACATGAATCAGTAAGCTAGTAAATATACTATGTTTCATGGACAAAGGAAGTGGAGGAACACTCTTTTAGAACATGGAAAGGATTCAATAAAAATAAATTCATAGAAAAGAGAAGAAAAAACAATCACATTGACAGATACTTAGCTGTTTTTTTCAAACATGCTGATAGAGCATGCACAAAGCACTGGGGTTTGATCCTCAGCACCACATAAATGTAAAACAAAGATGTTGTATCCACCTAAAAACTTAAGAATAAATATTAAAAAAAAAGTTCTCTGAACCTCCATCCTAGACCAACTTCATGGGAACCTGTTAAACCACAAATGTGCCATGTGGTTTTACAAGGGAATGCTGGATTTTTAAAAAATAACAAGTGTGTTAAACTAAGTTATTTGGGCAAGGAGACTTTGGAGGAAATTGGAAAGAAGAGGATGGTTCTGATTGATAGTAGAATGGTTTTATTGAAAGTAGTGAGCAAAAACATCCATTATTTATGAGAGAATAAAAAAGTCTTTGTGGTAAGGTGGACAGTGTGGGGGACCTAGAATTGAAGCTTGTTATATCAGATTTCTGCCTCTGTATCCGACTGGGTATTTTTCTTCTCAAGTGCATGTTGCTCATGGAATACAACAGTATGACAAGCATCCATGGGCTTGGTTCTGAGAGTTCTGTCTACTCAACCCAAGCTCAGTTATGTAAGTTGTACAAATAAAAATGAGTAAAAATGTTTGCCAAAGAAACTGATCTGTGATGAAATGTTGAAAATATCTTTAAACATTTTGGTCCCAGGTGATAGGTTCCTTGGTTCTTGGTTCTTAAGAGTAAGATTTCAGTAAAGGGTTTATTTAGTGAATTATGCTCCAGAGAAGGGGGAGCAGGCCATCCAGAGAGGAGATTGGAGACCCCAGGATTTCCCTGTGGCAGGTTTTATATCTGGCCTTGCAAACCTCATTCTTCATGTATTATGCATTTTGTAAAATTTGAAAATGCTGTTTCCCATCATGGCTTGGTGTGCATGGGCTGATTTCATTATATTGGAAAATTTCCCATCAATACCTAAGCAAAATCAATGGTGTGGCCGAGGCTAGAGCCACATGTAAATGATATTACAATTAACCTGGGATCACAGTGTCTCAGTGCTCTGCACATGCTTCAAAGCTGGAATGTTTCTTAAGCTGCTTTCATTAGTTTTAAGAAAGTAGTATCTGACCGTGAAGGAGACTGTTTGTGGGTGTGGTATTTGTCACCCTAGGTAGAGGCATCTTTAGTCACTCAAGATGGAGTGTGCCTGATTTTCCCTCTCCCAATCCCTCTGCTCATGTTTATCTACCTACCTACTTCAACACTTTCACCCATGTTTGCTCCACCTGTCCTCCTCAACACCATGACACATTTACAGTTTTTTGCTTCAGAGGAGAAGGAAGTTAGTACCTTTGGGACCTATTGTCTCTTTTGATGAATTTACATTCATTCCTACTCATCACCCCATATTCCTGCAAGTCGTGGACACCGATTCCTTCATTTATTGCTGCAGAATCTTAGCAGATCCTTCTTTGGGTTTATTAATCTACACTTCCTATGGATAATGTTATTTATTTATTTTTATAAACTATTTATTTTACAATATGTTTGTATTTGCCCAGACATCTGGGATCTTATCATTCCTCAGTGAGTCTTTAAATATAATAGTAATGGAACTGAGATTTAATCAGTAGTTTCTGGTGCTCTAGGGTAGATTTCATCAAGTTTGGATTACTCCTAAGCATGTAGCTTGACTAAGTGGTCCCTTACCTGTTATACTACTGTTGGCAATTGCTTTGCCTTCAGTGTTGAAATTTATGTGAGTCCTGTGATCACACTGAATTCCTTTTGGGAAGAGGAAAGAAAATACAATTTAAAAATCTGGCATTCTGTATCTCTTTATTTACTTATTTTCACTAATTTTCTTTGAAAGAATGTTTGCTTGCATGGAATCTTCTTTACACAGTGGAAAACGGTTTAGAATAGCGAGTTAGTTAAGAGAAAGGTCATTTTAGCCTAGCATCCTGTGTTTGAAATCTTTGGCCACTAATTATTTGTGTGATCAGCTCTGCTTATTGTTTTTCTGTAAAATTTAGCCATAGAGTAATACCAACTTCACATACCTTATAGGGTAACTGCAAGGATTAAATGAGCTAATATATGAAGAATTTAGAGGAATACATGGCCTGTGGTGGGCAGTATGAATATTAATTATTAAGTATGTAATGTATGTATGTCTCTTAGTATTATGTTCCCTACATACATTTATATATATGTATCTGTTACAATCATGGCATTTTGTTTTCCTCCTATGTTGATACTTAATCCGTATACTTATATTTGTATTATATGTTTACAGGATAAACAAATATTTTAAAGATACGAGTATGAGTCTCACACAAATACAAAAGGGATACGTGCCAAATATCTTATTTGACTTATTAAAGAATGAGAGAGCCAACAGATTAAAACTGATTCAAAGGATAATTCAAAATACACATGCCCACAAACACATATAGGCTGCCAGAAATGTTGAAATGGCTTTTTGTGTGGTTGCACACACACATCTCTGTGTTTTTTTGCATGTCTATCCACCATCTACCTATTACTCTATAATTTTATTTCGCTTACATTTTGCTAATTATTGCATAAATTAATCCATTATACTTGTTCTCTGGATGCTTATAAGCATTATTTTTAATTTGCTCTTACTTTTATTTTGTATAAAAAGTTTTGAGGTTTGACTTTAGAGAACTTATCCTTTTTCCAAGTTGACTTCCTGTAGTATATTTCATTCATTGTTATCATTTCTGTTTAAATAAAATTACCTACCTACTCTCCTTTTCCCCCCCTCTAATCAATGAGCTCATCTTTATTTTTTCTGTGCTGACAATTGCACTTTAAAGGATTTGCTTTTTCTGTAATTTTTCCTCAACTTCATATGAAAAATCCTGGTTGTTAGTCCTCTGTTCTTAGAATGTATTAAAACACTAAATTGTTGTTTCTCTCTCTCTCTCTCTCTCTCTCTCTCTCTCTCTCTCGTCTTTGTACAATACTCATCTTAAGAATTTGTTTAAATACTTTTATCACATCCAGTGGCCATTTACATTTAACTCTAGGATCTCCTCTCTTTACTCATTGTCTTCTTGAAGTTCCATGCAAAATCTTTAACACTGAGTTTTGTCAGAAGACAAAACTGCAGTAAATTTAAATATTTAATTGGCTTTTATTTATAAGCAGTTCTAGAATTGGGCAAAACATTATTCTTTATGCTTATTTGTTCCAGTAATCAAAGCAGACAGGGTTGATTAAACAGAAATGAAATGGTCATTTCAAAGTCACTTGTCTTATAAATAAGTTTAAGAAGGGAATTCCTTATCATGCATGCTGAAAATGGCCTGCTTAGGGGAATTTGGCTATTCTGTGTCTCTCTCCCCTGATATATTGGAAGTTTAGATAGACAACTTAGTTTGGCTTGGTTATGTGAAACTTCAGCATGAGTGACTTCATTTTGGTTTGGTCTGTTAGGTCCAGTGCCAGAACTTGGTCCAAACAAATGGCCTCCTATAAATTTTATTTAGCACACAGTAATCAGTGTCTTTTTTGCTTCTTGCTTTACTTCTAGTGATATTTGAAAGATATCTTACCAAGAGTTTTATTACTCATTATCATTGCTTTAATTATGTATTCCTATAATTCTTTTGTGAATGTGATTAAGTATCCTCTTTTCTCATTATTGTTCCTAGTACAACTTCTAAAATCTGCATCAGCTGATTGCTTTCTTCATCATTACAATTTAAAATCACCTCTTGACTATGTTCATCATTCACTGAAATTAGTTCAAAGTCCCCTTCTTGGATTAATGACTTCTCCTTGCTTTGTACTGTGCTCTCCTTTCCTTAAGAGATAAATAGGTAAGTAGCCCATTCCATAATCATCAAATCTTGAGATTAGAAGATAATATTAGAGGTTATTTAGAGTTGATCCCTTTGATTCCAGATGGGAGGGAGGATACTGAAACTTTCCTTGTCTGATGGTTATCTCCTCAGAAGGAGATTTGGGAACATCTTATGTGAATAAATTTATTTCTATGCTGTGATTCAGAGTTACTAAAAGTGAAGGTTCAATTAACAGCTACAAATTCAAGTAACTTTAAATCACATTACTGCCAATTATCCTTTGCTGGTACGTGCCAAAGGGGAATATTAACCAGAAAATTAGCATGTTGAATGTTTCATTCATATACAAATCAAATTCAAGCAATATGTCTCTTCCAAGGAGAAAAAACAAAGCTTGTATCCTTGTAGGACGAGAGATTCAATGGTGTACAAGTTTTTAGAAAAAAAAATTATTCACTTAAATAACTTTATATTTTTTTCACAATAATATTGTCTGTTTGCTAAGGGGAGACTGCTTTTAGAGTTGGGATTTATAAGTATTCTACCTTGTTGTTTATCAATCTTATAACTGATTATAACTTTATTTATTAGTGACATTATGTCAGTAGGAGAGTAATGTTTTAACTATTTTCCTTCTATTTCTGGAGTAGTGATACGAAAAAATTTCTTACTGCATGACAGTGTATAGGATCCAATACTGTGACATCAGTATGAAGAGTAAGCTTTATTGGAAGGCAGGTTGACTCCCAAGGAGTTAAGGAGGAGAAAAGTCAGTTCTGCCTCCTGGATCAGGTGATGTGGGTAAATTTATAGGAGGAAGGGAGAGCAACTGTGTGTTGATTAGGTAATGAGGAGGGGGAGTTTTGTGTTCTTTAGCACAGGACTCTTAACAGAACACAAGATTCTTTTCAGGGAGAATCGTGATGCTCTATGCAGGAGAATTTTGAGCTTATGACATGGAAAATCATTGACTAGACAAGCTGGCTATTTCTGTGCATGTCCATTCTTGAACAGTCAGGCTCAAACTGTCCTGGAGAGGATTCTGGAAAAAACAAATTAAATAATTTGTTTTTTAAGGAAAATATGTCTAGTTTCCAGATCTGTGCCTATTTCAGTGATCTCATAGTGAAATTAAATGATTAAGAACAACTTAGAAATGTCAAAACCTTTTAGTGAATCTATAATACAAAGCATTCTTATAGCTCCTTTTTACATTTGTACTTTTATTTCCTCTTTTTGAAATATCTAACTTCCCCTATTCACCTGCTAATATTTTAAGATAGTTTAGCTATTCCCTTCTCCAGGACATTTTCCTTCATTCTCTCCATTTGTTTTGGCAAATCCTCGGTGCTAAAGTCCTACCCACTGTGTTTGGGCTTATTATTGCACTATGTAGAGTAAGTGGTCTATGGGTTGGGTTATGAAGACTTTTGTATGTGGGGAGACTTTTGATGACCTCTGCATCCTTGATGATCCAACAGTTTGTAATCTGTTCACAAAATGTCGGATCATAAAGATTGTACATTTGCTAAGTAGAATTCTAACTCACTCTTTATTACCATCTTTGGTGAACTGCTGTAGATTTGATTGGTATTTGTTGCTACAGTAGTTTAAAGACATTGATGAGTTATCCTTTGCTTTTAAAAGTGAAACATATGTATTATAGAGAGATGTCACTAATAACATTCTATTGAGAATTATGTAGTGACTCCACTGTCACTGCTTAACCTTTCAAATAGCAGGTAGTGTAGTGGTAGTGGTGATGAGAATGGTCTTTGGGGAAAATTTTGATCCCTGAGTCACGACTGAAAAATAATTCACTTAACCATATGAAGTATTAGTTTCCAAGAGATGATTTATGTAAGACCTTCACAGAGACTGAGGGTGGACAACTGATTCTCTGATGAAGCACACAGCAAGGGGTATAGTGGAAGATGAGGTTGAGATACAGAGGTTAGGCATCCAATTCAAATTCTGGGCTGAGAGAATATGGGTATGCTACTTAATCATATCCTACTGATTGCTGAAGGGAGTAGTGATACTAAATGTATCCTATGTCTATCCGAATATGCACCTTTATTTTGACAAGCAGGGGAGGCAGGCAGGGGAGGCAGAGACTCTGATGACTTTTGGTAGTCTCTCTGTAGCAATTACCCATCACAATGGCAGGTTATACTTCTTTGCTAATGTTTCCCCTGTTTTTTTCCCCCTTGAATTCCTTCAGACTTATTAAATGCATTTTTATCTGATCCTGATTATTTGTCTTTTATTCAGTCTACCAGTTCAAACTCTTCCCTTTGATGTTCTGTAATAAGTGAATTTTAATGAACAGAATGATTCTAAAATGACCCTTGAAAATTGGAAACATCACCATAAAAGAATTAAATGCACACAAATCATTAATATTCTTGGGAAATAAAAAAAATTTCTATGAGTAAATAAGCAAGCAAGCAAGCAAGCAAATACTCCCCCATATATGCATCAACACAATAATGTAAATAAATGGAAACGTATCTATGCAAGTGAAAATGGGATAAAATTTAAAAGCTGAATTTGAGTCTTGTGTTTGATCCTGCTCTAAGAAAGAGCGTGAAATTGCAATCAATAGACAAGAGAGCAGCATTTTGAGACTGGTGTTAAACTCAAACATAAAAGGAATGTGTAGGATTTGAGGTTTAATGAGAATATCATAATGATTTTCAAAGGATTGGATCAACTTAAAATAATTTACCTGTGAAAGGGATGATTAAGAAAAGGCTTTCAGGAAATTAAAGTGTTCTTTGGAAATCAAGACAAATATATAACAATATAAGATTATTGGCAATGTTTCCTAAATTGTCAGGTTTAGAATAATCATTAGGTATCATTTTAGACAATAGATTCTATGGGTTGAAACAAGGGCATACATTGTAGATGGGATTTAATCTGACTTTTTAATGATATATAGGATTTAGATGGTCATGGGGATTATGTTATATTGGAATATTCTACACAGGAAATAGTAAGAGTTAAATGTATTTAATTTCTATATTTAAATCCTCCATTATGCAGCCATCCATAGCACAATGGATCATTGTGCTGTAGGGGGTTTTCCGTTAATATTTTGTTGTTGTTTAAATGGTACCACCAGTAACGGGAAGGGAAACAAAATTTGTGTTTTGCTTATCTGCTTTGTGCTTTCCTCCCATTTTTTTTCTTAAATCAGGATTTTGATTACAGCTGATTAATTATTTCTCAGGGTATTTTATATTTATTTGAAACTAATTATTAAGATACATGCATAGTCATAAAACTGTTCAAATTTCAAGTATAGTTTATTGAGTTTTGAAGTGAAATAAGGGTGGTCGTCTTTTTAAAAAACTTATGAATATCCTGACTGTATTGTAGATTCTTTCTTTTAATTACGAAACTCACCAGACAGTTTTTAATACTATCCCCTAACTAGGTCCCTTATGTCTCTGAATTGCTTGTATTGCAAGGGGAATAGCTTAATACAAGCTTATTAGACAACTGAGCAGCTTGGAAATCCCCCACTAGACCTTTCAATAAGGTTTAATCAACCAGGTAAGACCCTGATGAGGCTGGCAATTAGACTTACTGTATTTTTTAAATGGAGATGCTGAATTTCAAAATATTGAAATGCTATTTAAATACAGTGACAAATTTAGAGGTGCTATTGCAGCCACAAATCAAAATCCCCCCACCTCCATTTTTGAAGTTCATTACAGTGCTTTGTTGAATTAACAAGTATTAATTTATTTCTGAATTGCTACTAGGAATTTAGCCTGAATTAATATTGCCATTTGAATGAGAAAGATAGTTGCAGTACTAATATACATTTCAGTGGAATCAATTAAACTGAGTTTTTTTTTTAAGCTCTCTATATCTCTGAAGTAACATTAATATTTTGGTCATCTATTTTTTTAAGTATATATTTATATCTTTGTGTGTGTGTAAATGTAAAAGGAGAAAAATATGTACATGATAAATAGTATATGGAACTGATAAAAACAAATCTTATAAAAGATTATGCCACTTAAGATAGTTTCTGTCTTCAGGATTTTAAATTGCAAGTGTGAGTACAAATACAAATTTAAAAAAGACATTAAATTCTCCCTATTAAAACAAGAGGAGGTTTTCCTCATTTCCTTTTCTTAGACCATTTATTTCAGAACACTTGTACTATAATTGCAAAGGTCTTCCTATCTCTTATAAATATATGTAAATCTCCCTAAAAACTAAAAACATCTCTGACTTTCTAACTCAGAAATATTTTTCATAATGACCTAAAATCATCTCTTTGAAATGTAATTATTTAAGAAGAAATCACCCATGTCTCCCAGTCTCTGTGGGAGTTTAGGAGTCTAATTTCAGTAGTAAGTTACTCCACATTGCAAAACTACCTCTTGTCAGAGACATGGAAAGTGTATTTTCCACTAGACTAAACTAATTAACAAACACAAATGATCATCCAAACTATCCTGAGAAGTTAGGATGAACTATGTGTGACAAATGGGGTTGTTAAGTCCTTTTACTTGACGACTAATTATTTTTTTTTTATCTTGAACATATAGTGATGGGTTGAATTTGCTTAGCTGAATAAAATGGTGAGAGTTTTTCTGTTTCTACAATCCCATAATAAATATCCTTCAGTTCACATCACTTCTGTTTTAATGCTTATTTAATGATAAAATTGTTTTCTTTCTCTTCTAAATTTATATAGAGGTTTTCTGGGTTGTCAGAAGATTTTGTTTTTAGTTTCCTTTCCTGAACACAAACAATAGAGACCACTCAGGTTTTTAATGGAGAAAAGGGGATGAAGTTGAAAATCTCAGAGAGCTAAAGATTCTTCAAGATTACTGATAAAACTATATTGGAAACCATTATAATAGGACCATTAAATATGGGCAGGCAAGTTTTCTAGTTTTACATGCAAAATGGGAAATGACTTAAATTTAAGGATGATTTTCAAACACATTGGGCAGTCAGAAATATCTAGTTTCTACTATATACTCCCAGACTTGCTCTTTATGTACATTACTCTCAAATGTAACCATTATAAGTTATATGACACATCTAGGTCAACTATGTATATAAAAGCAGACAATGTATAAAAACTTCTGTCTTGATGTCTTGAAAAAATTGTTTTTGGGGGATCCAACATGGCGGCGAGTGGGGAGGCAGCACTTTCAGTACCTCCTCAATAACGGGGTCAGAGAGACGCATTGATACGCTTAGATTCGACCTGCTGAGAAACTCCTAGCAAAATTCCACTAAAGAGAGACCGGCCGGGAATTGGTAGGATTTTTGGAGGTGACAGTTTGCCCCAGACGAGTGAATATCCGCCACGCAGCGCAGAGGTCCAGACCCACCAGCCGCTGCCCGCGCGACTCGGCGACTGTCGGCTGCCTGCACGCGGCCCCCGCGTCTGGGCGGATAGCCTCCGAGGCGCAGCGCAGCAGGAGCGGTGCAGGGACTCTAGGAAGAGGTCTCTCGCCAAGCCTTCATGAAATAGCGAACCGGGAGCTGAAACCAACCAGAGACAGACCAGTCCCACCCCTCCCTTCGGACACTCCAGCAAGGAGCCTGGGGNGACAATAATTATTGTGAATTTTTTTTCTACCATAGAAATTTGTGTGTTTTGTCATTTAGTATAAATGGAGTCATACTGTGTGTTCTAGTCTTATGTGTAACTTCTTTCACTCATAATATGATATTTTTAAGATTTATCCATATTGTTGCATGAGAGTTCATAATTTTTAATGAATGCCACTCCATTGTATGTTTCTCTCAATATGTTTACCCATTCTTCTATTGGTAGACACATGGGCAGTTTCAAGTTTTTGTCTATTATGAATAAAACAGCCATTGCATGGGATTTAATGAGATCACTAGAAGAATGCATTCATAATTTTACATGTTTCTCCACACTTTCACTTTCAACAATATGTTTCCTATTTTCTAGTGGAGTTTCAGTGAAGAGCTAAATTATACATGTGTGCATAGTCCATTATCTTTCCACGGTTTTTCCCATTAATGCTTCAATCAGCTCCACCTAGGTTTTGCTCCATTTCATTGAAGCTGCTACTTTTAACTTCAACAATGACTTTCATCTAATGGATACCCTTGTGGAAGTCATCTTGTTGGAACTTTAGCAGCAACAAAAGGCTATATCTTTTCTTAGATTTTGTGACACTGCATTATTTTGACTTGGCTTCCATTTTTTTGACTGTTTCCTCACATCTGCCTTTGCCAATTGCTCTTATGTACCCTGATCTCTCATCATTTAGAAACTCCCACCCATTGGTCAATTCCAATAGGTATATGCATGGCAGAAAGGTGCATGAAGGAAATGCCATATACCTTCATTGGAGCTAACATCAGGAGAGACCTGTAGGTCACTTCCCAAATAGTAGAAAGCCTCACAGAATTCCCTGTACTCACATAGCACAGAAACAAAACGTGTTGAGGTTTCTGGTTAGAAACCCATACATTCAGTGTTGGAAAGAGTTAAATATTTCTTATGTTCCCAGGAAGAGTGTTCAAGCAATTGAGACCAAAAATCAAAACAACAACAACAACGAAAACAAAACCCCAAGTACCATATTAACAATTGATTTGCCAAAAGAACATAGGACATTGATTTTTTCTTTTAGTTGAAAAGGAATATAAAAACCAGAGAGAGAGAGAGAGAGAGAGAGAGAGAGAGAGAAAGAGAATTTTGACCTAGGCATTGTCATTGATGTTAGATCGAGGAATAGAGTCCATTACTTATTACTTGGGGTAAGTTTTGCTTCTTCAAAATCACTTTTACTTCTAATGATGGGGTTGAGTCTGGGACCATGCTCAAAATGAAAAATTTCCCAAGTCTGCTTTAATTTAAACATGTGTGTGGAAATTTAGTTCTTTATCACACGATTCATGTTTGTTTTTGCATTTAATTTGCATTTCTAGTCTTAAAGATTTTCAGTTTGTGTTGTAAGACACTTGGATTAAGCATCTTTTCTTATGTTTAATAGTCATGTGATTTTTCCTTCTATTATTTGCCTCCTCATATAATTTACTCATTTTTTTTCATGCATAGGTATCTATGGTCATTTTTCTTATTAATTTCTAGGAACTTTTGTTTTTGTATGTAAGAAAAATCTCATTCACAAACAATTTTTCAAGAATATGACTATTTCTAAATAGTGAACTTAATTTATATTATAAACATTTATTTCTGTCAGTGCTGGAAACTAAATCTCAAACAATTCATGATTTTCCCTATATGCAAATCATTTTATCACTAGACATGGAAAGCAAGCTGGATTGAACAAAAGAGACTGCAAGCTTTTAGCCTATGAGCCAAATTTGACTGAAGTGCTATTATTTGACATGCATAGGGTTTTTAAAAAAATTGGAGCCAACATTGAAGAATTAAAAGATTACACATTAAAACCTTAAATTTTCTGTTCCTGTTATGAAGCCAGGATATCTGCACACACTGGGCCTACAATCTTGCATGGAAACAATTGCCTGTTGCTAAGGAGCAACTGCCACTTTCCAAGGGTGCATTTGTGTTTTCCAGTTTACGAGGGTCCCACTGTATTTATTTAAAAAGTGCTGGGACAGATAGATAAGTGAATGCATTTGTGTATCCACTTAATTAACTATGTTTCATATAAACCTATTTATAATAATTGAAGTATGTATTTTTATGCGCTTAGAGAAATGATTTCTGTTAGGATATGTTATGAGTTGGATGTGAAGTGTTCCCTTGAAGCTCATGGGTGAGACAATGCAAGAAGGTTCAGAGGAGAAATGATTGGGTTGTGAGAGTCTTAACACAATCATTGAATTAAACCTCTGATAGGGATTAACTGGCTGGAGGAGGTAGATCATTGGGGGCGTTGGCCTTGGGGTATTTATTTTATATCTGGAGAGTGGAGTCCCTTTCTCTGCTTACTGATCATGATGTGAGCTGAATCCCTCGGCTACAGTCTCCCTCCATTGTGTTCAGCCTCACCTCGAGACCTGATCAGTGGAGTCAGACTTTTATGGACTGAGACCTCTGAAACCGTGAGCCCCTAAAGAAACTTTTCTTCCTCTACGGTTGTTCTTGTCGGGTCTTTCAGTCACAGCAGCAAAAAAGCTGACTAAAACAGGATATAAATCACAATCAATTATTTCTGCTGTGTACTTCTTTCTGTTATTGTATTCCTGCATACTCCATTCATTCATGTTATCTGGTCCCTCTAGTCATTTACATTTTCAGTCTCTTTTCTAGACATTACGAAAATTATGTTATCATAAGCAATCTCTTTAAAAATTGATACTTGGGAACTATTAATGTAAAACATTCCTATATTAAGCATATATTGTCTAGGCTATATTGTCAGGAATCTTTTCCTATTGCCTGATATAGTTGGAAATTGGCTGTTTCATCTGGTCCATTTATGTCTTATTGAAACGTTTGCTTGAACACAGGCTTCTACTCATACTTGACCCTATTGTGCACCTCTCAGTAGTTAAATTTTATACTGTGAGCTTTATCTCATGCCCTTAACAAACTTTTGCCATATTTATATTTTATAATATATGTAAACATGTTGTGTGATAAATAAAAACAGTTTGAAGCTCAAAAAAAATTGTTTTTATTTAAACAATTTTATTGAATTATAAAACACACTCACACACACACATATAAATATAAAACCCTAAGAATTATCAAAGCTTATGTTAGCCACTACATGAGGCAGGCACCTTTAAGTACAAACTCCTGCAATTATGGCAGGTAGAGCTGACTGTTCATGCAACTTCGAAGTTGTTCTTTCTTTTTGTTTCAAGTAAAACTCTTTGGAGTAATCCTATGAGGAACAACCAAAGTAAGTAACTAGATCACTCTGACTCCATATTTTTTTTAAGCAGACCTAGAGTAAACTGATTATATGTTAAATTGAGTTTGCCCAAAAGTGTGAGTCTATGAGCTTGAACTAAGCATGACCAAGAATGTTTCCAGCATGTTTCCGTTTGGAACTTGTCATCTATGACCATAAACTGAGAATGCTCAGGAATATGCCTATCTCTATATATGCTTTCTTATATGGAAATCTGTAGGTTTCTTAATGAAATCTCCACATTTTGAGGCGGGGTGTGTGTGTAGAGCATGGTTTGCAATAACCCTAGTACTCTCTTTACTCCCTGTGAGAAATAAATGTGTGTCTATTCTTTTATCTTCTGGTTATACTTTTGGGTTTTGTACTCACCAAAATGCAAACCCACTGTGTTCAGTTATAGTCACACTAATGCAACCACATTCAAGGTCAAGGACTAGAACATTGCCCCAAATCAGAACTATCACCCTCAGGTGTCTCTTGCAGTAAGTCACTCATCCCTTCTCAATCCTGATTTGTAATATCATAGATAATTTTTCCACTGTTTCTGAGTTTATATAACTGGAGTCATATCCAATGTTTCTAGCAGTCATTGCACAAACTACTTTTTGTCTGATTTTGCTTAAAATTGTGTTTGTGAGAAGATGTTTCTGAGTGTATAGCTAGAGTTCATTAATTTCATTGCTATATGGTGTTTTGCTTATATAAATATACCACAGGCTATTTGTTCACTTTGATGTTGACAGATTTAATTTTCAGTTTGGGGCCATAATATATAAAGCTGCTATGAATATTTTGAAAATGTCTTTAGGTGCATAGGTGCATGCAATGCTATTCATGCTATTCTCCTATATAGGAGTAGAATGGCTGGGTCATAGATCTACTTTAGTTTAGTAGGTTGCTGCTTTGCAAAGTGGTTCTACCAATTTACACACCTACTAACTCTTTCTGAAAAGAGTTCCAGTCACTTCATATATTCACCAAAACTTACATATAAGTCTTTTAATTTTAGCTAAATTAATGCATATTTAATAGTTTCATTGAGTTTTTCAAATTTGCCAGATTATTAATGTGTGCATCTTTCATATTATTTTTATAGACTTTCTGTGAAAGAATGCACTTTTTGCACATTTTATGATTGAGTTTTCTTATTGATTTGAAGAAATTTTTATTCTTCATACAAGTAACTTGTTTACATGTATTGCATGTTTTGTCTCATAATGTAGTTTGATTTTTACACTTTATTTTTGGTACCAGGGATTGAACCCAGGGGCACTCAACCACTGAGGCACATCACTAGCCCTTTTAAAATAATAATAATAATAATAATAATAATAATTATTATTATTATTATTATTATTATATTATTTTATTTTGAGACAGGATCTCACTAAGTTGCTGAGGCTGGCTTTGAACTTGGGATCCTTCTGACCCAGCCTCCTGAGCCTTTGGGATTTCAGTTAAGTACCACTGTGCCTGGTGATTTGTGTACTCTTATTGATGTATTTTGATAAACAGAATTTTTAAGTTATACCATATTCTAACTTATCAGTCTTATTATATAACATGTCTGTATGCATTTATAAACATTTATTTTTTGTTAAGTTTTTTCAATCATTGTATAGTTTTCGATTTAGTCCTATGTCTTTGAATTTTTGTGTGTGATATCTTTAAATTTTTATTTTTTTCATCATTGTTGCTGATTTATATAAATAAAAATTTTTTCCTTATTGACTTTGTAACCAATACATTTTCTAAATTTAATTATTAGTTCTAATATGTCATCTGTATATAACATTTAAATTATTTACATTCATAAGCATTGACTCTTTAATAATATACAATAGAGTTCATTTAATAATGGTAAACAGAGCTAGACAATACTAATGACTGCATATTATTAATTTATTATAGTGGAATGGTTAAAATGGGGACTAGAGTCAAATTCTTGACTTTCAATCATGGTTCTATCAGTTACTAGCTGAATGACCCTATTAATATCACTTAACTTTCTTATTCCTCACTTTTCTTTAAGGAAGATTCATGATCTGTGCTCTTCTTACAAACATTATTCCTGCGAATGCTTTTGAAAATATTTCCTTCTTTATATGTGTTTGTAAAGGGGTGAGGAATTCTATACTCAAATATTTCTCCAAAAAAGCATTATACTAATTTCTTTCCTACCATCAATTTATAAGAGTTTTTGTTGCTTAACATTTTTGCAAGTACTTGGTAATATGAATCTATAAAAGACTTTGAATCAACAAGAATTTTAAAATATTGCCAAACTTAAGTATTAGCAAATCTAAATTATTACAAAGAGCATCTTGTCATTGTTATAATTGACTTTTTGGGGGGAGGTGGGTATTGGGGATGGAACTCAGGGACTCTCAACCATTGAGCCACATCCCCAGCCCTATTCTGTGTTTTATTTAGAGATAGGGTCTCACTGAGTTGCTTAGCAACTTGCTTTTGCTCAGGATGTCTTTGAACTTGCTATCCTCCTGCCTCAGCCTTGAAAGCTGCTGGGATTACAGGCATGCACCACTGTGCCCATCTGTCATTGACACTTTTATTGTTATAAATGAGTTAAAGAAACTTTGCACATAACCAATAGACATTTGGATTTTCTGTGAATTAACTGTTCATTTTTTGATATTGCATTAGTTTTCTTTTTCCTGTCAATTTAAAGAAATTTTAAAAATGTGTTGCATACTTAGTCTTTTTTTGTTTACGTGAATTATAAATATCTTCTTTAAGTTTGTGGCTTCTTTCTCACTTTGTTTACATAGATTTTTGTTTTATAGAAAATCATGTTTCATGTTAAGTTTTGTACATGTTCCTCTTATCCATCTTGAAATAGTGAGATAGTCTTACACATTTTATTCTATTTTTTTTTCAGAAATTATTTTTATGTCTAAGTCTTTAATGTACCTAGACCTTATTTTTGTGTACAACTTGAGGTTGGGATCTAAGTTTATTTTGTTTTCAACCTGAAAAACCACTTATCCCAGACCTATTTATTGAAAAGTCTTCATTTCTCTACTGATTTGTCATTACTCTGTTTTAGAACAAATTCTCAAAAGTATGTGGCTCCATTTCTGAACACTTGAAACTTGTACTTGTTTTTTTCTTCATCCTTGCAGAAATCCTCCATTATCTTACTTATTATGATGTTATGACTCTTAGGTGTTGCTATATCTCCCATGCTGCTGTTATTATTAAGGATATCTTATCCGGTTTTGGATCTTGAAATTTTCAAAAACACTTTAGAATATATTTTTCACGATTCTCAAAAAAAATACAAACTCATTTAAATGTTGAGAGGAATTGTTTTATTCCTAGATATAAATTGGAGGAGAATTGACATCTTTCCAATATTCAGTCTGTTATTCATTCACATAGTATATCTCTTCACAGAGTTTGAATTCCATGAAGACATTGCTATATCTTAACTAAATAAGTTACAGTTTTCCTTGACATGATAAAGTTGAATTTTGCATCAAATTTCATGTTTTTATAAACATTTGGGTTTGACATAATCATATATGCATGGAATATAATGTGCTGCATTTCAGTTCCCCTTCTTCCCTACCCTATTTCCCTTTCTCTACTGTTCTTCCTCCTATTTATTTATTGTTTTTAAAATTGGTGCTTTATAAATATACACAATGGTGAAATTCACTGTGGTATATTCATGTATGTATAGGACATAATTTGTCAATTTTCTTTTACAGTTCTTCTCTTTTTCCATCCCTTCTCCCTCACTCTTTATCTACTTCCTCTACTCCAGTCATCTCTCTTCTATTTTCATGAGATCCTCTCCCCATCTTTTTTTGTCTTAATTTGCTCTAGCTTTCTTAAATATGAAAGAAAACATTTTACCCTTGACTTTCTGAGTTTAATTTTACTTAGCATGATGTTCTTCACTTCTACTCATTTACCAGCAAATACTATAATTCCACTCTTCTTTATGGCTGAATAAAACCCCCTTGTGTATATATACCACATTTTCTTTATCCATTTATCTGTTGATGGGTACCTGAACTGGTTCCATAATTTGACTATTGTGAATTTCATTGCTATAAACATTGATGTGCCTGTATCACTACAGTATGCTGATTTTAGTTCTTTTGGAAAAATACCAAGGAGTGGGATAGCTGGATCATATGGTGGTTCCATTCTTAGTTTTTTGATGCATCTCCATACTGCTTTCCAAAGTGGTAGTACAAATTTGCAGTTCCATCAACAATGGATAAGTGTACTTTTTTTCCTCACATCTTCACCAGCATTTGTTATTATTTATATTCTTGATTACTACCATTTTAACTGGAGTGAGATGAAATCTCAATATAGTTTTTATTTATATTTCCCTGATTACTGGGGATGTTGAAATTTTTTTCATTTTTTTGTTGGTCACTTGTATTTCTTCTTTTGAGAAATGCCTGCTTAGTTCAGTTCTTTTCCTTTATTGATTGAGTTATTTTGTGTGTGAATATTTGTTTAATTTTTAGAATTCTTATGCATTCTTGTTGGAGAAGTAGCTGGCAAAAATATTCTTCCATTCTCTAGATTTTCTCTTCATGCTCTTAATTGATTCCTTTGTTGTGTGAAGCTTTTTAATTTGATGCTGTCCCATTTATTGATTTTTGGTTTTATTTCTTGAGTTTTAGTGGTCTTGTTAAGGAAGTTGGTGCTTGTGCAAATATTTTGGATTGTTGAGCCTGTTTTCTTCTAGCAGTTGCAAAAACAAACCCTACTCAATATGAAGAATCAAATATACCCCAAAGCAATATACTGGGTTATTTTAACACATTACTTTTTTTTCTCAGTATATTGATTATATTTATCCCTACATTTTATGTTTTGTTGTGGGTATTAAGTACTCTTAATACTTAAAGTCTTCCTTTGAAAATAATATGCTTTCTCTATTATTTCCTTTAAGATCCTTCCTTTTTCTTTCTTCTTCTGTTTAATATTTATCTTTTAAACTGTAGATTTATTTTTTAATTTTTACATAATTTATGCTACTAAATCTGAGGTATCATTTTTTATTATGTAAGGGAAATTCTCTAAGATTGTGCTTTTGAATAGTACGTTTATCTCATCCCCAATTCTTTTTTTAAGTTTAAAATTTTATTTTGACTATGCATTAACTTTTCTTACTTTAAATTATGTAGACCTGTACCACTCTCTTATACTGCATGTTTAATTTCATTTTATGCTAATTTCTCAATCCTCAAATTCACTAATTTTCATTTCAGCTCTATTCAGCCCATTTAATAACATTTTGACTACAATTATCATATTTTTCAATAATCAAGTTTCTTTTTTATTGAATTTTGTGTTTTGGTATTCTTTTTAAACGTCTTTATACATTTTCATACTATTTTAATACTTTTTATAGAATGTTACTATATTTTTAGACTATTTATCAAGGATTCTTGTGGGGGTTTTTTTGTTTTGTTTTTATTTATTTTTTAATTGTCAATGGACCTTTATTTTATTTATTTATATGTGGTGCTGAGAATCGAACCCACTGCCTCACATATGTTAGGCAATCACTCTACCACTGAGCCACAACCCAGCCCTGGATTCTTATGTTTTGTATTAATTTTAATGTTTTATTCATTGTAAACTCTTTATATTTAAACTCATTATATGGTCTAGATCTCATAGTTCTATTGTCTTTAGCATTTCTTTTTTTTTTTCTTTTTAATTAATTTATTTATTTATTATTATTTTTTTAATTTATTTTTTTATTGGTTGTTCAAAACATTATAAAGCTCTTGACATATCATATTTCATACATTAGATTCAAGTTGGTTATGAACTCCCAATTTTACCCCAAATACAGATTGCAGAATCACATCGGTTACACATCCACATTTTTACATAATGCCCTATTAGTAACTGTTGTATTCTGCTACCTTTCCTATCCTCTACTATCCCCCCTCCCTCCCCTCCCATCTTCT
>NW_026000211.1:18005858-18021182 GCF_001458135.2 Marmota marmota marmota | reverse complement strand
TTTTTTTTTTTTTTTTTTTTTTTTTTTTTTTACTGTGATTCACACCTCCTGCATTAAATTCTTTTATTACTGTTCCCTCAAAAGTTAGTGGTGGGTTTTAAAAGCCATACTCCCTTTGCACTAAATCAAAATGTGTGTTATTTGCTGAATTTAGAAGTTATCAGATATTTTCCTACATCCAAAAGGTCTTTTTATTAAGTTACTGTGTTTAGTTAACAATATTATTTTTTGTTTGAAAAATCTAATAGCATTATTCAATGAGATGTTCCGTTTTTAATGAACTAAATGCCTTTTGTCTGGACTTCTGTAAAGCAGGGTTTTCTCACATATCATGTAAGAATGATTTCTAAATATGTGGCTTAGTTTATGTAGGAGGGGAGCTATATGACCCTTTGTTCTTTCCATTAATGGCAATTTGAAGATATCAGGGTTATGGAAAAAATGAAGAAAAGAAAAGCTCAATATATTTTTCCTCTATATTAATAGCAGAAGGTATCCCTTAATCAACCTAGTAGCCTTTAATTTCATATGGAAATACCTATAAATCAATGGGTAAAATGAATTAGGTGCTAGAGTATGAACATTTTACCAAGAAGAAAAACTATGTTAATACTCATGTATTCCTTTCTTTATCTTAGAAATATTGATGTGTCATATATTCTATGAGGCATAAAAATGTACAAATATGAGTAAGGTAGATCTTTTCTCAAGGAACTCATGGTTTTGTAAGAGAACATAATAAATAAACTCTATCATTTATACACACACACACACACACACACACACACCCAAAATAATCAGGAGAAGATTCACAAATGATTGAGCTTAATGGAATTTATTATTTGGGAAAGGAATGAAAAAGTAGAGAAAACAATATTTGTAGTTAAGAATGTGCTACAGTAGAAATAAAGGTGATATTTAGAAAAACTTATGCATTTTGTAATATAGGAAGTGTAAGGTACGTTATAGAAAAGAAGTAATAGTTTAAAATAGAACAGGAAGAGGGTTAAAGCATAAAGTGTCTTGTGTAAGGTGCTATAAAGCTGTGACTTTAATTTTGCAGATCATGGACCTTCTCAATTATATTAAGGAGAGAGAGATCACATTATAATGTTACTTGAATTCATCAGACTCATCCTTTACACTCTTAGACATGATCTCCCGGAGCAGTACTAGACCTTGGCAATAAATAGAAACTCTTTAAAGTCTCAATTTCATGTATTGTGTTCTTACTGTACTTCTTACAAGGGTAGTCCACTTTTAGTCTAGAAGTTTTCTGTAACATTATGACCTTTTAATCCACTGTTGTCATCCCCATTTCATTATCCTCAACTGCTTAATGTTTTCACTTCCTTTCTTACCTGGGAGGAATTTCATGGTAGATCACTACTGTAACTCTTTTGTATATAATTCCAACTTTTTACCTTTACTTTTCTTGCTTGTACTAGCTTGGAAAATCTTCAGCCTTGATTAAATTTGTCCCTCCATATATTTCCATACCTGTGTTATAGTGTGGCCAAAGAAATACAATCATGCTGACTGGTCTCACCATAAGTATGCCATGAAGTTCAAGTGCAATCCTTGGAATATACTGTGTGTCCAGAGACTATTCTCATTTCATATCTTCTATCTTCATATCTTAGTGTCTTATTTCTCACCCACACTCTAAAGTTGATTTCTGTTTCATTGAATAATTGAAGCAATCAGAAAGAGATCTTTCAGAAACCCCAACTGTACTTCCTCTGTTTTCTGCACTTGCATTCAACATATTCTATTTTTTGGCATGTTACCATAGATGGAATTTTTGTGTTACTATCTAAAACCAATGTCTTCACTTCCCACACCACTTGTCAGTTTAAATAGCTAATTCTTAAAGTACAATTCCTTTCCCCCCATCCTTTCTGAAATATACTCCCATCAAATTTGCCCTTACCTCTCCCTCAAAATTGCTTTTAGGACTCATTGATGTTTTCCATGTGGATACCATTCTTCTTGATACAAGATTTAATCACCTTGCCTGATTTATCAGCAGCATTGGCTTTGTGGTTGCTCTTTTTCCCTTTATACGCTGTTTTTTTTTTTTTTTCACATGACTACAAAAACCGTGTCTTTATTTTCTTCCCACTTCACTGAACAGTCCTTTTAAGTCTCCTTTGCAGACAAAATAGAGAACAAAACTTTTATTTATTTATTTTTATTTGTGTAAGACATAGCTGCATATTTGTGCTTCAAGGGAACAAATTATTCAGAAGTTAAAAGTAATGACACAGGAAAGTGTGATGGTTAATTTTATTTATCGACCTGACTGTGTTAAGCCTTATCCAGAGTGCTGGAAAATCATTATTTTGGGTGTATCTATGTGCATATTGGAAGAGAGCACCATTTGATTATTAGGTAGAGTAAAGGAGATCTGCCTTAGTCATTGTGGGCAGCCATTGTCCAAACCATTGAGTGTCTATATATAGTCCTATATCACAAAACTATAGGGATGTGATCTAAGAAAAGCATCATGAGATGTTTTTGTTGTTGTGCAACCATCATAGAGTGTATTTACACAAACCTAGATGGACTGCACACTTAGGCTTCATAGCCTACAACTCCTCAAACACAAACCTTTATAGCATGTTACTATATTGAATATTGTAGACAACTGTAATACAATGGCAAGTATTTGTATATCCAAACAAACAAACAAAAACTACAGTTAAAATAATGGAAATTCCATTATAGTTTCATTACAGTTTTATGGACCACTGTTGTATATGTCATCTGTCAGTAACTGAATTGTTTTGTGGCACATGAATAAACAATGAAAGTGTGGAAAAACAGTGATTTTCTTCTCTCTTCTTGAGCTGGAGAATTCATCTTCTCTTCCCCTTAGACCTCTAGACATTGGAGCTCTTGGTTCTTGCACCTTTAGACTTTAGGGCGTAAACCAGTGCTCTCTCCCCAACCTGGGCTTTCCTGGTTTGTAGACATTTGAATCACGCCACTGATGTTCCTCAGTCTCCAGTTGGCAAACAACATGTTAAGAGATTTCTTGACCACCATTGGTTTGGTTTCTGTGGAGAACACTGACTAATACAGAAAGCAAAGAAAGAATTGTTTTCAGCAATGTCCTTGAGCTGAAAGGATGGGATGAAGTCTAGGGCAAATTGGAAAAATTGGTCTTGGATAAGATCACAATAAATTCATGTAAATTAACACATGGAAGAGTAGATTCACTAGGTGGAAAACATTGATTTAGTCGTGAAACCCAGTTATGATTGCTCCACTTTTTATAGTATGAATAGGTCATTAAGCTAAGATATGGATGAGGGATAGGGAAGGAAGCTTTTACATAAAAATCTTCCTTTTTATGTAAAAACTCATAAACGTATAAATCAGTGTTGCAATCAACCCTGGAGGAACCTTTCCAATTTCCAAATTATTTTGAATCCTCCACCCAGAAAGTTACTTGGACTATGCTGAAATCATGACCAAAACCAAGCATAAGATAACAAATTATTATTAGTATTCATATCATCAAGAAAAAAAAGAGATTTTCTAGTTAGAGGTTGGTGGTGACAGAGTGGTAGGATAACAGTCAGGATTACAGAAGAGAAGGAATTTATGCACTATTTAGGGAGGAAATACATTTTCTACTAGTCACTATCTGATTAGAGTTGAATCCAAATCAGCACTTACAGATATCAACCAAAAAGAGAATTAGATTTTCCTAATTTATAGCAGTCTATTGTGCAGACCACTTATCATCCTAACCCATAGGAGTTATGGTGTGTTAGTTCAAAATGGAGGGAACTGGGCAGAGGCAGATAGTAATCTCTTGCTGGGGAATCTCACAAGTGGGGACTTGTGTTGTAAGTTGTGACAAATTGGTGTGTCTTTCTCACTGGGGTTGTGGAAGTACAACTTATTAGATCTGTATGGTATGCCATATTATTCATTTATATACAAACATATAAAAACACTTTTTTCTCTCTCTACCTAGTAAAATTTAAGTTCCTTGAGAGCAAGCATCTTCCCCTGTCATTTTTAAAGACCATCGGTCATTTTTAATGACCAGTATCTAATGTAGTGTCTGACATTATTTGGTGTTCAATAAATATCTGTTGAAAAATATGTTATACTTATAAAACATCATGTTGGTATTGTTTTTAGGGGTTGCAAAATCTGTGTGGCAAACAGGGAATAATTTTAAAGTAATTCATATGGTCACATTTCTCAAAAATTATAATCAGGAACCTTGGTTTTGAGTGAATATAAACTCAAGTCAAAGTTTAATAGAGAATTTTTTCTCTTTCATTTTCTTTGCATAACTGCGAAATCCAAGACATGAATGAATTTTAGTTACGGCTGAATCTAAGGCTCCAGTTTCCGCCTCCAAAGCTTGGATTCCATCTCTTTCTGACTCATCTTGCTATGTTCAGGTTTATTCTGTATTGTGTGACATGCATAAGGACTACATGATATCCCACACAGGTATTTTCCCTTCAAGTTTGATTCAAAGACAGGGCTGCTCCTTGGAGTTTGGATGAAGAGATAAAACTAAGGAGAAAAATGCTTCATCTGTTTCAGTGGGAACTGCAGCAATTCTGGGGGTCTATAGACATGAATGCTTGTTGTTCTCTCAAGCATTTAAACAATTAATTTGCCTCCAGTGTTTTAGAAATGACTTTGGTAGCTTGTGTGTATGATAAACTCCTATTTACCTTTCAAAACCCTATCCATATTCCAACTTTCCTGTGAAATTGCAACAGTCTGGTTTCACTCAGAATGAGATTTACTACAAGTATTAGAGAAAAGAGGTATTTAATCTAGGAATCTTCATAGATAACAGAAAAAATAATGGCATCAAAATATCATTGATGGTGGTTGTGAGAAGTTTTCTTTGGAGAAATTTTATCTGATGATACAAAAACACCAATGAAGGGCTGGGAGAATGTGGAGTTTAGTACTGGTTGTTGGTTTGTATCTATTTATTTTGAAGAAAAATATCAAAGGGGTTTGTTTTGTTTTTATTATGGTTGCATTACTTAATAAACAAAATTATATCAATCTGAGTCTCAAAATAATGGAAAGTGACAAACAACAACACCACCATGTTCTTATAAAAGACAGTGATTTCATATTCTAAATCAATAAACTTAATTTCTTAGAAAAATAAAAGTTGTGTAGTTTGTCTTTAAGTATTTGTTCAGCAATATGCATTTTACTAAAACTGGTTGGGTCATCCATTATATATTTATCATGCCTTTAATATTACCATTTTTAGTCCATACTATCTTTAATTCTGTTTTGCAAAAGGTATTAAAGATACATCTGATAACATATATTTCAAGGCCAAAAGTGCTGTGCAACTTTCCTTTGAATGAGTCTCTCTGTCTTGGGCATTTATCCTTGTTGATACTTCATTGTTTTAGAATTTTGAATCCTAAATTTAATCCTGAATTCTGTCAGTAACTTGGTTTTGTCCAAGTCATTTTTCAATCCAGTGTGTGAGTATAAAGGTAGGCACCTGATCTCACTCATTTGGAAAACACAATAATGTTTTCAAAGCACTTTATACTCCTAAAGCAAAATGTACTATGTAAACCCAAAGTTTCATTCTTTTCTAGAAGTAAATTAAAAGCAAAAAAAAAAGCAAACTAATTCAAGTATATGATGGAATTTCTCTTCCCTGAATAAATAATTAAAATGACATTTTGCATGAGACACTCTTGGGTCCACTAAATAAGCCACTAACTCTTTGTTTAATGTTTGCTCTCATAGGTATCCTAAGAGCAATAACTGCAATACACTGAAGTAATTTCCTTATTTAGTTTTAGGGGTCACTTTACTTTTAATTTTTCATATATCATTTCTAAAATAACAGGTCATTAGTAAAAAGAGAAAAAAAAGAGATATTGTCCCCATTTTTTTGAGGAGTGCAGAGTTAATTGCTCATACTTTTATACTTTATTATGAATAGAAACTCTAGCTCCCTAAACAGCATAAAGTACAAGAATTTAATTCATATTATATGGTAAGAATCTTGCTTTAAAACCATTGCATTTGCAGCAGTCTGGGGACTACAAAGTCAAGATGGAGAGCAGGAAATTTTAGGTCTCTGAGCTCAGCTGGATAAGGAAAAAATTTAATACATAATTTGTATAAATGTCATTTGCCCACATTAAGTATCCACTATGTGCATGGTATATTCTGGGTGAGGGGAGATTGTAGAAGGAGTGCCAATAATTTAAAGTTGAATGAAATGTCCATGAACATCCTTTCCATTCACTTATTCCATTATTACCAGCATACTTCATCTTTTATCTTATTTGAAATTTTAAGCTATTGTATGCTCCACATTTATTTAGTTTAATGGCCCCTTCCTCTACTACATTATTTCATATCTACTTAGGATGCTAAGGACTATTGCTTCAGCCATTATTTTCGCTATATGCTAAACATCACTGCTCCATTTCACCCATTTGGCAAAACCCCAGATCTTGCAGATACCCAAATAAAAGTGCCTGAGTTGTCCTCAACTCAACCTAGGATGCTGAGCAGGGAGACTCCCACTTAGAAACCATCAGTAGCCATTGCTCCCCATCTTTCCACTGCTTTCATAAGAGGCCCAATTTCTCTCTCTCTCTCTCTCTCTCTCTCTCTCTCTCTCCTTCCCTCCCTCCCTCCCCCCTATCCCTCTCTCTTAAAACACATCTGCATTTATTACTCTTTAAAGCACAATGTTGATTTGATTTGGGTACTACATATTTCCATTCACAAGCCGTACTGAGTTACTTTTTGAACGGCTTTGTAACACACTTAAAGGAGGTTTAAGCTTTGTTTCTCTAAACACTTTTCTTTGGAAAACAAGCCCTGGAGAGTTCCTCCCAGCCAGTTGTTTCAGTTGGTTCTAGAGGACTAGTACATGCATAGTGGGTAACCACAGGGGATGGAAAGTTTAAAAAGTGGATCCTATTGAGATGAAACTCAAGCCATTTTAACAAATATCTTTCTTTTAACCATCAAGTTCTATCTTGGAACACTTCAGGGACAAAAGATTTGGTCTGGTCTACTAGCGGATATAACTTGGTAGCAAATACTTTAGACCACAAAATTAGCTAAAGGTTACATGTCTTAGAATAAACATCACAGCCTGTTAAAATAAGCCAATGTGAAACTAGAAAAAGCATTACTAGCTCTGCTTTAGTGCCTAATGTATCACAGTAACACTTAAAAGTACAAAGAAATCGTATCTCCCCTTTAAGTAGATATTGCCATGCCATACAGATTTTAATAAATGTTAACAAAAACAAAGAACAAAAAAATCCTTGAAAACATATCAGGAATGAAGGGATTATAGGATGAGAGATATTCTGTTTTCAAAAGTTGGCTCTTTCCCCAAACTTGGCATTTTTCAAACATACTATAAAGTAGATTTTATGATGGAATACCTTAGTACACGCTAGGCTATTTCCCCTGGATATTTAGCCATTCTCCATCTAGCCTCACTGTTCTTCTCTTCCATATTATGAAGAGACATTCTTCTACCCAACTTCTTCTGCCTTTAAACTCATTGACCAAAATTCATTTTCATCCTCAGCTAAGTGTTGTCTAGTTTACTAATCCATACTCCTTAGAATACATTCAGATATGTTACAAGATCATGTCCTTGGTTGGTAAAGGGGGTGGATGTGGTTGAACTTGTACTTGAAGTAGCTTATTAATGTTTCTTTTCAAAAATTCTCTTCTTTATATCTGATTACACAAACATGTGTATGTGTGTATAAAATCTCCACTGACTAATTCTACTAATTCTTCCATTCTGACAAGTGTGTGAACATTTATGATTGCACTGAGTTCAGTTTGAATTCATATTAAGACTAACTGGATCCTCCTACTGCTCCAAAAATCTCCTCATTTTTCTTTAGTTTTGAGTTTTGAACAGTAGCTATACTATTTTATTCCCATCAAGACCTGACTTGTCTGTCATCGCATGACTACTTTTTTTTCCTTTTTATAAAACTACCAAAAATATCTAATGCTGACTGCCTTTTCTGTACCTTAAAATGTCTTTATATTTTTTACCCTTTCCTATAGTTTTCTGTCTCAGAGGGAATATGATCCATACTTTCAAGGTTACTGTTGGTGTAGTGACAATGTAGCATGTCTATTAGATGACTACCCTGATTCCTCCAGTTTTACCCTTAATGGCGAAGAGAGTGAATTATCAACATTGATCTTGGGTTTTGTATTCTTTTTGTTGAGTCTTCAACTTTTCCTCCTGTCTTCCTAATCACTTCACATATAACCTGGGTCTCATATCTTCATGTTCTTTCTCTTTCAGCACCTTCACCCACCACTTCTAGGCTTACAACCTCAAGATGTGAAGTCCTACCTACCCTAAAGTTCTACCTCAAAATTTATCTCCCTTTACTTAGCTCTCTCTCCTATTATCTCTCTGTCCTGTGGAACAATTGTTTCTTTCAAGAATTGTTTATCTCTTTATATGATTTCCTCCTTTTTGGAAGGGACTTTGTCACCCACCATCTAGCGTTAGAGTTATGGATAAGCATATGTGAATGAAGCATCCATTCTATTTAGGGTAAAGTACATTTAGTAGGAAATATAAGTGAGCAAAGTGAAGACTGATGAGGCACTTATATGCTTCATTATTCTTCTCTTCCTATTTGATCAGTAGGCCAAATTCTGGTTACTTGAAATTTCCCCTCATAGTTTCCTAATGGGAACAGCAAAGCTACTTTCCTGTGAATTTGCAATGGAATAATATTTATTCAGGCTACAGAGAGAAAATGTGTTATTTTCTTATGTTAAACCAGAATATTTTCAAGATTTTGGTTTCATACAGTTTTGTTGGTTGCAGTCTATGTCCACACTAACCCTATCTAAACTAGTAATTTTAAGCCCAAAGTTTAGAAGAAGGAAATGTTTTTCTTCAACCCTTCTAGTTTTTCCTTCTACATTTCAAACCCCACCAGGACCCCCGAGGCTTCTTGCTGTACCCTGGTTTCTACAGAACTTTACTGGGCTCTAAATGAGACTGGGTTTTGTTCATATTTTTGTTTGAAAACACAGTGTGACAACAGCCTGATCTTCCACCTGACTTATCTGGATAAGGTTATATGCTAGTATTCTAATAAAAGTGCTATGCTAATATAAGATTATCTAAGCTTTTACAGTTATCATAACATGATTAGCAGGTGATTCTTAAGATATAACACTGTATTTAGTATTAGCTGTGCATCATTTTAAGCATGAAGGAAGACTGATAAGTAATATTTTTGAACATGTTAATGTTTTTAGCAACTTTTGAATTATGTCACTGGCTAGGCTAAACTCTAGTTTTTTAGTCTAGGCATCTGCATCACAAGGGTATTTATAGATTGCTTTTAGAAACCATATGTCTGTGAAGATCATTCATAGTTTGTAACAATGTATATATGCACATATATTTGTATATGTGAATATTTTCTTGCCACAAATACATATATATTTGGAAAGAGCTTCCAAAACATTACTCATGTTTTTAATGAGAACTTGAAGCCTCTCAAAATGTTAAAAACCTACCAAATAATGTTTACCAACTTTAAGACACTTTTGAATGGAGCAAACAAATATACATACAATAAACAGTAGTGAAAACTTTCATTGGTAGCTAAGCTAATCTTTTATAATCTTAGATGTACTCTATATCTTAATTAATGTTTATTGTATAGTAATATGATGCCAATGCCTCCTAGATTGCCTCACTTAGCAGTGGTTATTTGCTGCTCATAGAACTTGTTTTTACTAATCTGAAAAGCCTCATGAATTATTTTTCTCCTCAAATTGCATTTTTTAACCAACATTCCTCTCATAGAAAGTCACAGCAACTAATCTTATAAGCTTAAAATTTTTTTTAAACATGGTTTGTAATTTTTTGTTTTATATAAGTTTTTATATGGAGAGTACATCTTTAGTTTTCAAGAATATATTTCAAAATATATATTTGAGTTCTAAAATTACATTCACTTTTATTTTTATTTTTTAATTTGTTCTAATTAGTTATACATGAATGCATTTTGACACATTGTAAACAAATGGAGCACAACTGCTCATTCCTCTGGCATGATGCAGAGTCACACCAGTAGTGTAATCATATGGCATGATGCAGAGTCACACCAGTAGTATAATCATATATATAGAGAGAGTAATAATATCTGTCTCATTCTACAGTCCTTCCATCCCCACAGCCCTTCCTGTCCCCTCCACACAATCCAAATTCCTTTATTCTTCCATAGCCCCCACCCCCACTATGGATCAGCATCTACTTATCAGAAAAAACATTTGGCCTTTGGTTTTTTGGTATTGGCTTACTTCTCTTAGCATAATATTCTCTAGTTCCATCCATTTACCTGCAAATGCCATAATTTCATTCTTCTTTAACAATGAGTAATATTCCATTCTGTATATGTACCACATTTTCTTTATCCATTCATCTCTTGAAGGGCATATAGGTTAGTTCCATAGTTCAGCTATTGTGAATTGAGTGGCTGTAAACATTGATGTGGCTGTGTTATTATAGTATGATGATTTTAAGACCTTTGGGTATAAACTGAGGAGTGAGATAGCTGGGTCAAATGGTGGTTCCATTTCAGATTTTCTAAGGAATCTCCATCCTGCTTTCCAGATTGGTTACACCAATTTGTAGTCCTACCAGCAATGTATGAGTGTGCCTTTTTCCCTATAATCTTCTCAACATTATGTTTGTGCTTGTGTTCTTGATAATTGCCATTTTGACTGGAGTAAAATGAAATCTTAGAGTAATTATGATTTGCATTTATTTAATTGCTAGAGATGATGCACATTTTTATATGTTTGTTGATTGATTGTATTTCTTCTTCTGAGAAGTGCCTGTTAAGTTCCTTAGCCCATTTATTGATTGGGTTATTTGTTTTTTTTTTTTTGGTGTTAAGTTTTTTTGAGTTCTTTATATACCCTGGAGATAGTGCTCTATGTGACTGCATGTGGTGAAGATTTTCTCCCATTTTAGGCTCTCTCTTCATGTTTTTGATTTTTTCTTTTCCTGAGAAACTTTTTAGTTTGAATCTATCCCATTTATTGATTCTTAATTTTATTTCCTACACTTTAGGAGTTGTATTAAGGAAGTCAGGTCCTAAGCCGACATGATGAAGAATTGGGCCTACTTTTTCTTCTGTTAGGCACAGGGTCTCTGTTCTAGTGCCTAAGTCTTTGGTCCACTTTGAGTTGATTTTTGTTAAGAGTGAGAGTTAAAGATTTAATTTCATTTTGCAATGCTGCAGTCTGGCTGGGCACAAATAACCGGGAGGTCATGAGCCACTTGTAGATTCAAGCAGGAACGAACTTTATTCCAGAACCCACGCGAACTCAACCGGAACTCTGCGAGAACTCAAAAGTAGCGGGCACCCGAGGTAGCAGGAACCGCCCTATTGCCGGACAGCAGAGGTCCATATACACAACTGAATACACAGCCTGCCCCAATCCAGCATCATCCAGTTACAGCAATCAGCCATCATCCCAATAATTATACACAGCTTGACTTAACCATCATCATCCTAATGGCTCGCTGGCACTACCCCACAACCACTTCTTCAGGCAAAATGCCAGGTGCCATCCTGACTTGGTTGAGGCTCTCAACATTGCTGCATATGGATTTCCAGTTTTCCCAGCACCATTTATTGAATAGGCTATCTTTTCTCCAATGTATGTTTTTGGTGCCTTTGTCTAGTATGGGAAAACTGTATTTATGTGGGTTTGTCTCTGCGTCTTCTATTTTGTACCATTGATCTACATGTCTAGTTTGGACCCAGTAGCATGTCGGGTTTTTTTGTTTGTTTGTTTTGTTACTATTGCTCTGTATTATAGTTTAAGGTCTGGTATTGTGATTTGTCTTGCTTTACTCTTCTTGATAAGGATTGCTTTGGCTATTCTGGATCTCTTATTTTTTCTAAATTAATTTCATGATTGCTTTTCCTAGTTCTGTGAAGAATGTCATTGGCATTTTAATAGGAATTGCATTAAATCTGTATAAAAATTTGGGTAGTATTGCCATTTTGACAATATTTATTCTGCTTATCCAAGACTATGGAAGATCTTTCCATCTTCTAAGGTCTTCTTCAATTTCTTTCTTTAGTGTTCTGTAGTTTTCAAAGTACAATACAAAGTTGACCTAATCATCTGACATGCCTAATGATGAATTTGAATATAGATTGTTTCATAATATTGCCTAAGGTATTATAACTAATAGTAATATGGTAGAATAGAAGACATTGTTAATTTTAACAAAATTAATTTTGTGCTTTGGTGTGTGTTTTATGTTTATTTTTATATTTGCTCTAGGGTATTTGTAGTTGAAATAAAGTGCCTCATTTTAAGTCATAAAGAATGGACTCCAGATAGCATCTAGAAGTCTTAGTGATTGAGCTTAAATAACTTATTAGAATGCATAAAAAACGTTAAGTGCTCCTTTGCACACATTTTGAATTTATATTTTTTATTTTTTAAATATTTGTAAACATAAGCATATTAGTTATAAAAACACTTCTGAACTCATCTTACTTTTACTTTGTATAAATTATTTTAGAATAAGTTGTCCCAAACATTTATCTAACCAGAGATAGTAGCTTATGTGTTTAAAATCATGTTTATGCATACAAATTAAAGTAGCCACAGGAAGCAATAATAAAAGTACTCTTCTTGTTTAACTTCAAGGTCTCTTTTTCTTTGCTTGATTAGTTGTCACTGAGTGAAATTTCATTGTAGTTAAAATAAATTCAAGCCTGTTTCCTTGTAGTAATAATTTGGGGGCTATAGAAATTAATATTCCTCAAAAACTAATTAATAATTTCTAAAGACTCATTTGCATAAAGGATGTTACAGTCTTGCAGACATTATGTGTTGTATGTAACTAATTAAAAAGTCCATTTTCATTATTGCATATAACTGTGAGGTGACAGGCGTGACCACTCCAAATGGTCACACAAAAGGCTAAGGGATTGAGCAACCATTCATCATTACTGTGTTCAAATAATCACGTTTATTATCAGTAATATTTGTCAGTGTAAGGAAGAAAGAGAGAGGGAAGGAGGAAAAGAAGTAAAGAGAGGAAAAGCTCATCCAAACATAGGTGGTGGGTTTTGAACTTATACTTTTTTCTACCATAACTTAAGAGGTCCCCATGCTTACCCTAGTTGAGCATAGTTGATTTTGGCATTTTACCACCATGCTATGCATGTAGATGAAGTCTTGATCTCACTATCAACCCATATGGAAACAGCTTCATTATATAATACGTATTTTTATATTAGGAGAAATAACTTTCCAATCTTTCATTTGTTTTGATGTCAATTTATTACAAGAGACTGTTGCCAAGAAATAAAGCTATTGTGCTGCTCTGCTGAAAATTACTGTGCATAACAACCTTAATATGTTAAATTTGTTTGACTTATTGGTAGAGCCCACCAAACAAGCTCATATAAGAGAGCATAATTCTTAGCAGACAGAAGATCTATTCATTATTTCTACTATAATTACAATGAAAACATTATTGATAAATCAAACCAAAATAATTATTTTTTTGAAAAGGAAAGGATATTTGTAGCTTTCTAATGTCATAGAAAATGGCTGTGTGTAAAATCTGTTTGCTTCCTCACTCTCAAATTCGCTGGGACAGCCCAGAAATATCAAATGCAACTTTCCACATCATTTCCTCCACCAAACTTCATTTCCACCATCAAAAGTAGCAAAATTACAGGCCTTCAAACAGAACATATGGGAAAAAAATCATTTTATCAGAATGAGGATGAAACATCAACCCCCCACCCCAACCTCAAGCTAAAGAAAACAAAATAAGGAGTTTTTATAGCTTTGAAGACAATCCACAGGAGGTAAATTTTCCCCCATAGCAACACCCCACTGGAAAGTGTGTGCTAAGAAAGCATTTCAATTACCAGCTAGCTGAACATGATTCATAATTCTCAAACTCCCCCCCCAGTTCTCTGAATATGTAGAAAATTACTTGAAGAAATGACTATAGAAAATAGGATTGCTAAAGTCAGCAGTTGAAGATGGAGAGAGTAATGCTGAATAGCTTGTTTAAAGAACTTAAACATTGGAAACCTCATTAATACACTACATTGACAGACTCCTTATGTGAAGATAATACAGCTAGCTGCCTGATGATATTGTTGTTAGTTGTGGACCTAGATTTCCCTGGAAGGATATATATGGAGTCAGGAGTCTTTTTTTTTTTTTTTTACTGTACATGTGAAAAATCTTTTGGCTTGGGGAGATGGTTGTTTTTGGCTTATTCTGTTTCCTTGAAAATGCCCAAGGCTTTTGCTAATGTGAATGACCTCATTTCTTATTGCTGTGTGCCAGGTCGGTCTGTCTGCTGTTGTTATTTCCCAAAAGTCGACAGTTATTCCACATTGTTTCAAATTGTGTTTTGGTATTCTTAAAGATTTTCTTCAGACTGCTGTGCTTATAGCCATTGTAGGCCATTCTTGGAGTGAAGCACTTTCACAAGCTTACAAAGTATACCAGGAAAAGTACAAAAATCACTTCATTTGCTACACACACAAAGCGGGAACATTTGCTTGAAAATGTCCCTGAAGAGTGTTGCTGAATATTTGCAGCAAGAAAAATATCTTTAATTACAAAATAGCAAAACATTGTTTTCAACATTAAAATAACACCCTAGGTTAGCAGTCATTTGAATAATCCTCCAAAGAGATCTAACATTCTTATTAAAGTAGACAAAAATGCTACCATGACAAAAATACCATGTCTACATTACAAAATAAAATAGAGACAATTCCTAGTTTACAGATTCAGAATCCGGACATTATAGAAAACCTAATTTAGAAGAAACAATGTAAACCATAATACAGAATTTTAGTTTAGGAGTTACAGAAGACTTAGGTGGGTTTTCAAATTTCTTCAAAAAATAAACTGTATTTCATATAAGTAGGAGACCTTTTGAAGTAATGAGAAATCATTTGGCTTCTCATATAAACAAAGATTTTAGTAAAATTATCTCTAAGATGTTTTATATTTTATATGACTTCAAGTTTATTGAGGAATAAGCAGAAAATTAATAAATGCAAATAATATGGTATTTTAAGTATATTAAACATATCCATGTTTTGATAATTTTCTTTTTGATAATCATGTTTAAATATTTATATTTAAACTGTTCATTCCCTCACTGAGTTATTAAAAGCATACATGTTATGTATACAAACAAATATTTATATATATATATATATATATATATATATATATATATATATA
>NW_026000211.1:17972038-18005073 GCF_001458135.2 Marmota marmota marmota | reverse complement strand
AAACAAATATATATATATATATATATATATATATATATATATATATATATATATACAAATTTTTAAAATTCATATGCCTTGGATACATATTAAGTATTAGTTTAACTGTGGTCCTTTAGGGAATGTCAGAGAAGCGATGTTAATTTAGAAGGGTCTTAGAACAATAGGATAGAAGAACTAAAATTAGGAAATTCTCACTTTTCATTCTGGAAGCAAATGTATTTCAAAATAGCAATTATATGGTAGGATAGACACATTATGTGCAATATAGATTATTTTCTGTAGTTTAAATATTACATTATATATTTATTTCATTTTATGATATGGATTTTATAGTATATGTTGTAACTTCAGAGAATCCATTCTTGTTCCTTGTGATTAGATGAGATTTTGACATGACAATGTCTAATCAATATGAAGAGCTTAATTACACCTAACATATTTTTCTCATTGTCTTTTCAATTGCCTTAACTTTAAAACACTTAATGATAAATGTTTTAAAATTATAAAAATGAATGTACTGAGTTTAACTTAAAATAATTATAATATTTACTTTACAGCTTTCATGCATTATTAACAGTTAGTTACTCATTATTACAAGTAAGTTATATAGCAATACTGTTTCCTTATAAAGTTCGGTAGTAATAAGAACACAAAAAAGTCAGTTTAGTAAGAACCATCACCCCTGGTATCTATCATCCCTATTCCTGATGTTTCCTCTTAGTAATTTTCCATCCACTGACCTTCACACTCCTCCTTAGCTATAAATTACCACTTACTTGCCCATGCTGTAATTGGAGTTGAATTCTCCCTCATTGCAAAATCTTCCTATAGTTGGTACTGTTTTTTTTTTTTTAAAGAGAGAGAGAGAGAGAGAATTTTTTTTTTAATATTTATTTTTTAGTTATTGGCGGACACAACATCTTTGTTGGTATGTGGTGCTGAGGATCGAACCCGGGCCGCACGCATGCCAGGCGAGAGCACTACCGCTTGAGCCACATCCCCAGCCCAATACTGTTTTGATTCATATATGGAATGTCCCTACAAAGACTCATATATTAGGTAAGAAAGCAATATCAGTGGTAGGATGATTGGATCATCAAGGTCATAACCTCATCATCCATGGATTAATCCACGCAATGGATTAATAATTTGAATGGATTACTGGGTCAGAGCTCTAGGAAGATGGGATATGGCTGGAGAAAGTAGGTCACTAGGGACATAGCTTTGGGGATTGTATTTGCTCCTGATACATCTTTTTTTCCCTCTCTCTTTCTCTGCTTTCTGGCTGTCATGAGCTGAGCAGCATTCCTCTGCAACGCTTTTCTGCCATGATATTTAGCTTTTCCCAGGCCCCGGACAATGAAGTTGGATGACTGGATTGAGACCTTTCAAACTTTGAGCCTAAAATGAACTTTTCCTCCTCTAAGTTGTTCTTGTTAGGTATTTGGTCACAGTGGCAAAAAGCTGGCTAACACAGGTTTCTATACCTATTGCTATGATCCTGAATAAAGTCTTCCTTACTGTGCTTTCACAAATACCATTGAATAATTTTTTCTTTAACATCCAGTAAGGAAGCCAGTCTCAGAAAGAGAACAATGCACCCACACACAGTTGGGAATCCATTCAGGTTAATGGTTGGATCATTTGCTGAGTTGGCCAGTAGTTAACATTTTGCATTGTACACAGGAAGAAACCTGAAGTATGTTAGGCATTGACTACCCAGAAACCAATAAATTGAATACTTACAAATGGTCTAATGTAGTCATTTAATACATAGTTTTTCCTCTACCTATAATTTTAATTAAATTGCTCAGTAATTCCAAATTTTCACATATTAAAGTAGTGTGAATAGAGAGCCTTATTATTGCTAAGATATACAAATAATCACGTCCTTCCTCTTAAAAAAATTCGACTACACTCCAACACTCAACTATCAGTCAGAAAATGCTATTTTTTATAATTAAAAAATTCATAAAATAATGTCTATTTTATATTTACATTATTAATCATTAAATTTATGAGGAAGCTTATAAACCTCATATAGATAAGTTTATTGCATTGTGTTTAAATCCCTGTATACTATATAATAGAACTGTGTGTTCACGTAACTTATTTGACTTCTCTGTATCTTAGTCCATATATAAAGTAAGAAAAATAATATTATTTATTTTCTAGAATTGTCTGAAGAGTCTTAAAATGGTGCCTGATGTTGTGTAAACAGCACATAATTGCAAACTAATATCCTAGAGAAGTTACATATTTATTCAAATGTGTTTTCTTATTTTTATATGTTGGAGAAATACCAGTTTTCAATGTGGATTATATCATATCATTTCCATCAAGTGGCTAAATTACTAGAACAAAAATATAACTCTTATAAACAATTTTGTTTTTCACTCCTCTGGCTATAGTTTACTCAATTTGAATGACCTACAACCCTTTTCAAAAAATGATGTTATTTACAAAATATTAAAATTAGATATCTATTTTCAGTTGAACTTGTTCAATGTGTCATTTATGTGGAATATGTGTTGTAAGTGAAAACAAGATTGGCTCTTCCAGGTTCAGTCATTTGTTCTTGGGACATGGAAAATTGGGAAGTAAATTAGTGTAAAGTAGATAATAGGTAAAGAATCCATCTTACAAAAAAGAACAAGGAAGCAGATGGTTAGGAAAGCATATGCATAACACAGCATCATCTTATGACAGCCAAAAAGAACTGCCTCAGGGGCACCTTTATTTATGTGAAGCTTTATTTTATTGTGCCTAATATAATCATACATACACACACACACACACACACATACAAACACACACACAAAATACATACATATACTGAAACCATAATAGGCTAAGACCTGAATTCTTGTAGTAATTAATATATTAGCTCCCTTGAAAAATGACTTCTTGTTGATCATGCAAATGAAAGGAGAGAAGCAGGTACTCCTTATTTCTTACATAAGAAATGATGCATGCCAAGACCTGGTGGCATGATAAAGCAGATTCACTGTGGGAAATATATATATATATTTATATTTTTTTTGGTGGTATTGGGGATTGAACCCAGGGCCTGGGCACATGCTAGGCAAGTGCTCTACTGATGTGGATCCCTAGACCTTTTCATTTTTAAACTTTTGAGACAGGATTTCATTAAGTTGCCCATCCTGGCCTTGAACTTGTTATTATCCTGCCTCAGTCTCCTTGGCTGAGTGGTTGTGCCACTGATACTGCCAGTTACCTGGACAAGTCCTGCTTCCCCAAGCGCTGAATTACAACACCAGAGGAGCACACCAAAGTAAGTGTAGAGTTGAAAGCAAGAGGCTTTATTAAAGCATAGTAGAACAGACTTCTCTCAGGAGGAAGAAGGGGACCCGAAAGGAGGGATCCATGGGATGAGGAAGTCCCATACCTTTTATATCTAAGGTTTTCTTTGTCTTTCTACATTCCTGTCCTTTATCTTACCTGGGATGAGGGATACAGGGGGTAGGCAAAAAGGTGTGAAACAGGTAGGCCTATGGGGAAGGGGAGGAGTGATCTGGGCAGGAAGGGCCTAGGGCCAATTAACTAGCAATTCCCTATCTGCTGGGAGCTGCTTCTCTAAGAGTCTTTTTGATGGGCCCCCAGGCTTGGGAACATCAACATTTCTTCTTCTTCTTTTTTTTTCTAAAGAGAGAGAGAGAGAGAATTTTTTTAATATTTATTTTTCAGTTTTCGGTGGACACAACATCCTTATTTTATTTTAAAGTGGTGCTGAGGATTGAACCCAGCGCCCCGCCCATGCCAGGTGAGCACATTACCGCTTGAGCCACATCCCCAGCCTGGGAACAGCAACATTTCAATCTCCCAGGTGCAGTTTCTGATTTCCCAGACTCAGACTCCATTTTCTTTATTAGACCCCATGTCAGACCTGATTTACCTAGCTACACTAACTATCTTTAAATCTGGCTTTATCACTATGTCTGGCTAAAAGTAGTCTGTAAGCATTGGAGACAAGAGAACACTTAGAACAGTGATGGGATATAATGCATGACTGATGGTGTCCTCCTCATTCAAGAGTTTGAATTGTATTTTGTAGGTGGTTAGAGATTTTAACTAGAGGAGTGCTATGATCAAAGTTCTTATTTTAGAAGATGGAACTTCTAAATATTCTTAGATTAATCTTTGGCCAACTACCTATGATATAGCATGCAGCATGCTCAAACTAAACTCATGAAGATTTCTTCCATTCTTCCACACAGGAACTGATGAAACTAAATCATGGCAATATGTTTAATTGTAGGCAAGAATTAACTGAAAAACTGATGGAGTTGAAATGGTAACCGTAGTCCCTACCTATTCTTGCTCTGAGGGAAATAAGAAGATAAACAACAGAAAATTTTAATTTTTCTTTTGTGTAGGTTGTTTACAGGGGATGCATAAATTGGAAAACATGCAGCTATTGTTTTATTTACCAAAAACTCTGTTGATGTGGCAGTGGACAGAGTAGTACATCAATATGTTAACTCTCACATATATTATAATCTTTTTTTTTTCCTGATAGAGGATTTTGATGAAGACAGTTTGGAGATCAGTGCTTTTATTTTGCACTTATTTTCTTTTCAGAGCCTTAGATCTGGACAGAAGTCAAACTTCTATTTTAGTTACTCTAGAACAATTCTGCACTGTTTATTGGAAATAGGACTAAGTGTAAAGGTATAACAATTCAATTCTGGCTTTAGATTTGGAAAAAAAAAAAAACAAAAAAAAAAACTTCCCAGCTATTACATGAATGATGTTGAGAATTGGAGGTGGTTGATCAGAAAAATTTTAATATTATTTTGCTGGTAAAAAACAAAGCTTAAAAGAAATGTTCCCATTTAGAAATGAATAAAGAGCTGTCAAATGAATGTAAAGTGTGAGCAAAGACAAATTTAGCAAAGTAAAAGTAAGGCTAAAACATATAGCTATTTTCTAGGCAAAATTGAAGGAGAGATTCTTACCTAGAGATATATTACTATCAACCAAATTCTCAAAAAAAAAAAAAAGTCCTGTTGACTCTCAAATAGAAAAATAACAATAAAAAAACCCCTGGTTACTTAAAACAAAACAAAACAAAAAAACTTATAATAATAGTCCTCTACAACATGAAAGTTTAGAAGACAATGCAATAATAAGTATAAAATTTAGAGAGAAAAAAGTTTTGAAACAAAAGGTTACCACCCAAACAAGTTGATATTTTACATACAAATGCAACAGGGCACTTTCTCAGAAACATGATGGCTTATATATGGGGTACTAGAGTAGTGGCAGTATAATTGATACAGAATAACTAGAATGAGTTTAGAAAGTTAAGGTAAAATTCATGAACAGAAATAATTATATGAAATGACAAATTTAAATCTGTTCCCATCTGAATGGGAAAAATGAATATTTTTGATTTCTTAAAAATATAGTAATGATTATTTAGGTTGATACTGCAAGATTAATTTGACAAAAATTAGAAATGGGTAAAAAGTTGAAAATTCATTGATATTTTTCCTTCCAGCATGAGGGAAAAGCAGTCAAAATATTTGTGTTTTTAAATTTCCATAGTAGAAGTAAAGTGGGTTTTGGAAAAACTTACATGACAAATTGTATTGGAATTAAAAAAAATGTATTGATTCTCAAGTCATTGTAGATAATAAAGGAATAATAGCTCAGTACATGTGAATATGATGAGAGACGAGAAATAAAAGAAACAACAAGGAATCTTGATAAACCAAAAGAATAAAACCAGAAAACATAAATATAAACAAGACCTTCAGTTAATACTTTGTTAACAGGATAAAATGCCTTGCTAAGACGAACGTGCTCTCAGATTATTCTTTAAAAAAAGTAAATTTAATTTTATGTTGTCCATAATAGAAAAGGGAAAAATTTTTGAACAAACAAGAGGAAAGACAAGCAATTAGGTACATTAGTGATAGAATTTGAAAGAATAAAAAGCAAATAATATGTTGACATATCCATATCAATAAAAGGTATATTACTATAATAAGGCTGCAATATTAATGAATCTCATTAAAATGTGGATTCCTTGGGGATAGAGATTATAACTAAAGCCAAACACAGTGACAAGAAAATAGTGGCCATTCAAAAAAAGCTTATTAAATAAGATGAGCAAAAGATGATAAACTGTAGTTGCCAAATGTTAATAATAATCACTTATTTTTCTTCATGTAATAAACATAAAGCAAGGTCTTTATATTCACTAACTCCTTAAGATATAATTTGATAATAAAGGTAATCCTATCATAAAAATATTTGACAAATAATGGAGCAATAAAATAATTGTGACAAAAGCTATTGAAAACATAAGGTAAATTGAAAAGCAAAAAATTACTGGAAGAGTTGATAAGAAACCAATCATTAAAATACTATTAAATACTTAAGATATAAAGAAGGAGTTGAGGATTTGAGCAACATATAAATAAAGTTAAATTAATAGATACCATTTTGTGTACTACAAATAGAATGCATATTTAAAATAAGATGTAATAAATGAATGAGCAAATAAATATATTGTTTTCAGAGTGGTTTTGTTCATTAAAACAGGAAATAAGATCATTATGAGTTTTAATGGGTCTCATTTTAATCATTTTGATTTTGACAGTCTGTTTTCTGACACATACAATAATGGCTAATGTTGAAGATTAAGACAATTTTAAATCACCCAAATGCCATGATTTTATTCTGGTAGTAATTAGCTAAACTTGAATTGCATCTCCAGCTTATCTAGTAAAGAATTTTATTGTAAGAATACCTATCAACCAGTCTCAAACTATGCTAATAGAGCATAGTATGACTATAACTGAGGCCACCCATCAAAGGGGTAGGTGGATAAAACCAGAATCTCTAAGGAAGAGACATCATGAACTGCATACATGTACTTCCTAAAGGTGTTTATTACAGATAGCACAAACTCCTTTAGTATATTGAGTTGTTTCTGTGTCTCCCCACCCCCACTTTTTTTTTTTTAATTTCTCCTTCATCCTACCTTGGTTTTCCTGTCCCAAATGCCAAATGACAATTTTTTTTGGAACAATTTATATTAGTTCTCAGCTTCTTAGGAAGAAGAAGCCCCTGATACTGGAGATGTCAGAGAATTTTTACCTTGGCTGATAGTGGGCTCATTTTGGGGAAAATGTGGAAAACCAGTATTCATCAATTTTTGGAGTACTTTATCCCAGTAGACAACAGTCATGCCTTTTGTTTGTTTTTTGAACCCACCCTTTCCCTCTTTCTCCAGAGTGTTAATTTATCAAGTCCCAATGTTATTCCTAAACTGAGATGGTGAGATGGCTAGGGTTAGACAATATTGTTATCAGAAACTGCAACTAAAGCTGAATGCCCTAATTAATTTGTGGTTTTTAACGTGTTTTTTTTTTTTTTTTGTGTGTGTGTGTGTATGGGATTAAGAGAAGGCTATATACAATAAGAAAACTAAGAATTTCTGGGAATCAGTCACTGTCATCATTCTTTAGAAATTCTCTAAATAATTTTATGTGCAGTTAGTTTTAAGAGTCGCTCCTTATTATGAACCTTAGAAAAAGGTCTCTTGTTCTTTGTTTTCAGGTGAACTGTAAGTACAGAGTAGTTTTGTACTGGGTAGTCTTTTAAATGCCTATAGTTGAAAAATAATCCTATAAATTATGCTGGTGGATTTTTTGTTAAAAAATGTTTGCATATGATCTAATATTGCAAGTCCAATCCTGTTTAGAGTTCAGCATTAATTTCTAATCCTTTTTAAAATAAAATTTAACTCATGAATTTATTAAAATATCCTCAACTTGCTCACCCTCAGGGTATGTAAGAATGAGCTCCTGCATTCCTGGTAGCAAATTGCAGATCAGCATTTTTAATGCTGCCTAAGATCCTTTGTGTGTGTGTTTTTTAAAATTACCAACATATATCAAGTTTATGTTAATTGTATGAAAAAGCAACAGAAATAATCAGTAACATTTACACAACTTTAAGTAGTTAACCTAGTTCTGAGGCAGCAGAATTACTTAATAGTCAGCACCTTAAAGTAGGTAAAACATGTAATAAAGCAATTCTACTAGAGTTTTTTTTTTTCTGTTCATTTTGCAGGCACAGTTGGGTATATGTGTGTAGATGTTGTGGTTGAAGTGAAGTAGCTTAAATCAAATATATCTGAATTTAAACTAAGTATGTTTCTTTACACATGTTAAGCAGTCTACTGTGAATAACTTGTCTTTTCTTTAAAGTTTCCAGGCAGCTTTTAACAGGAGTAGAAATGTCACTAAAGTGACAATATAGAACAGGCACAAATTCCTTTGTGTAAAATTGTGCATGAAAAAACAGAACAAAATACCTGTACTTTTAAACCTTCATAAGAAATCAACATTTATTGAGTGTATAGTTCTATACTTTATTGACTAAACAATAAGTCCATCTTTTTCTTGAAAAGAAGGCCCCTGAGTAATGTGGAAAAGAAAACAAATTTTAGAAATGAATTGCTATATCCTTTCTCAGGGGCTGGGTAGCATTTTCTGTTTAAATCATACTTTTATCTAAATTATCACATTTTTCTTCCAAATAAATATGTGGTTTAATCAATGAAAGATAAGTAATAAATCTATTTTAAAAGTCAAAGCTAAGATTAGAAGGAACATAGGTCTAATTCAATATTACCAGCATCAGCCATAACAATCTGTGATTAGATAAAAGCTCATAGAGTCCTAAATTTATTATAGATCATTCAAAAATTAGAGGGCCTCCTTTATATTCTTACTCTATCTTTCCTCCCTTTCCTCTCCTATTGTTTTCTCCCTAAGACAAATCTTTGGAGTATATATAATTGACAGAGTCTTACTAGTTTCTTTTATATATTTTTATTGATTTTTTAAAAAATAAATGACAGCAGAATGCATTAAAATTCTTATTACACATATACAGCACATTTTTTTCATATCTCTGGTTGTATATAAAGTATGTTGACACCAATTTGTGTCTTCATGCATGTACTTTGGATAATGACGTCTATCACATTCCACCCATCTTTGCTACTCCCCTGCCCTCTCCTTTTCCATCCCACACCTCTACCTTATCTAGAATTCATCTATTCCTCCCATGCTCCCCCTCCATAGACACACACACACTATGAGTCAGCCTCCTTATATCAGAGAAAATATTTGGCATTTGTTTTTTTGGGATTGACTAATTTCACTTAGCCTTATCTTCTTCAATGCCATCCATTTACCTGCAAATGCCATGATTTTATTCTCTTTTATTGCTGAGTAAAATTCTATTGTGTATATATGCCACATTTTTAATCCATTCATCCACTGAAGGGCATCTAGGATAGAGCACTTATCTCTAAGGTATATAAAGAACTCAAAAAGCTAAGCACCAAACAAACAAACAAATAAACAAAAAAAACAAATAACCCAATCAATAAATGGGCCAAAGACCTGAACAGACACTTCTCAGAAGAGGATATACAATTAATCAAAAAATATATGAAAAAATGTTTATCATCTATAGCAATTAGAGAAATGCAAATCAAAACCACTCTAAGATTTCATCTCACTCCAGTCAGAATGGCAGCTATTATGAAGACAAACAACAATAATTGTTGGCGAGGATGTGGGGAAAAAGGTACACTCATACATTGCTGATGGGACTGCAAATTGGTACAGCCAATTTGGAAAGCAGTATGGAGATTCCTTGGAAATCTGGGAATGGAACCACCATTTGACCCAGCTATCCCTCTCCACAGTCTATACCTAAAAGACTTAAAAACAGCATACTACAGGTACACAGCCACATCGATGTTTATAGCAGCACAATTCACAATAGCTAAACTGTGGAGCCAACTTAGATGCGCTTCTTTTATATATTTTTTTTCCTATCACTATTCCATTGGTTTTGTCTTAAACACACACACATATATATGTGTGTTATGAGGACATTGTAGTTCCCGTCAACAGCTTTTTTTCTGTTTTCTTTTTAATTATCTCAGCCATTTTTAGGTATACTGTTCAGTAGTGTTAAGTATAGTCATATTGTTGTGGAATAGATTTCTGGAATTCCTTCATCTTGTAAAACTGAAACATTATGCCCAACAAACAATTCAACAGCCTCTGGTAACAAGCAGTTATTTTTTCCCCTATGAATCTGACTATACTAAAACTCCTGGGATGCAAGTCTAAAACTCATGTAAGTGAATTCACACAGCATTTGTCTCTTCATGACTACCCTACTTCACTCAGCAAGAGCTTTGTTTTTTGTGACATGATCCTGAGCAAGGGTGTGACAGGATCTGATGTGTTTTTTGAATGTCATTCTGGTATTCTGAAGAGTTGTTGATTTTGGAAGAGACAATGGCAGCTTCGATTTCAGTGGTAGTGCTGAGAAATGAGAAGTAGTTATATTTGGGTGATAGTGACAGAAGACAGATAGATGTGAGTGCTGGGAACATGAGGTTAGGGGAATAATTCTATAAAATGGGCCTACTGTGCTGACCATAAACATGCTTTCATTTTTGAAAATCAATGTACTTGTAGCCCTGTCTGCTTAAGTCTATAGGATATGTTACATTCCTCAGCAGACTACTTGCTATCTGCAAGAAAAATGCAGGCCCAAAATGCTGATGGTAGGAAAAACATAAGTTACCCTAAAGGGTGGGACTTGTGTGACTATTACACAGACCAGATCTCAGAACTCAGGGAAATAGTGATAATTCCCCTTAACCATAAAATCTGTAAGAATGAGGTCCAATTGGAATGGGTTAGCAAGGGCCAAAGTGACCTAGAATTGTCATAGCAGTGGAGACTTTGAAATCTAACATCATCCTGTATTTAGTTGAAAGTTAGGAGGTGGACCTGGATGAGACCCTCTGAAACTTCCCTGGGACCCACCCCCTCCCAATAAGACCGGAGGAGCATGCTGTCTCTCTCCTTTCTGAGAGGACCTACCCTTTCCCTTGAGAGTGTCTCCGTTTCCCCTTTACTATCCCTTCTAATAAACTCATGCCTGTTACTCCTGAGTGATATGTCTGAAATCTTTCTGACTTGACAGTAAGAATTAGGGTTTGAAGGTGGCCTTCATGTTACCTCAGTTTCCCAGAAGACTCCAATCCACACCAATATTTCAAATGTAAATTAAAAGCTAAAAAGTTGCTAATGAATTATGTGTGGATGTGGGGTGTGTGTGTGTGTGTGTGTGTGTGTGTGTGTGTATATATATATATATATATATATATATGCAGTTAATAATGATAAAAACAGGTTAATTATTTATGTGGTCAGANTATATATATATATATATATAATCAACCTTTGCTGAGTAGCTGAATGATGGTGGTGCTGTTTACTAAACTGGGCATACTGGTTATAAAGTGGGGGACAACTAACTATTTTCGTATATACATGTACAAATAGAAATGTTGAGGCAGTTGGATTTATAAACATTACGGGGTAGAGGTCTGGGCTAGAGATATAAATTTGGGATTCATCTAATTATAAAGAATATTTAAGTCCTGGAATTCTAGAAAGAGTCCAGTTGGAGAATGGAAGTCCCTTGAGGACTGCTTGAGGAGGCCAGACTATAGCACTAAGAAGCCTAATCTGTGTTGAACACTGTACCTTTTGCCAGGGTGCTGCTCCTAGGTAATGTTCTATTCCTCACAGAGACTTAAAGAGGAAATGATAAGCATAAGTCAGCTTTTTGCCCTGTGACCAAATGGCTGGCATAAACAACTTAAATGAGGAATATTTTTGACTCAGTTTCAGAGCTTTCTGTCCATGGTCAGTTGGTTCCGTTGCTTTGGATCTGAGGTGAAAATTCTGTTTTTTGAAATACATGTCAGTCTTTTAAAAAGCAGAATAAACCACTTGATAGCTTAAAAGTCCAGTAACATCTTTCTCAAGAGTCTGTGAAGAATCTATTCCAAATGTAATCAGAAAAGAAAATTTCCTTCTCTCTGTTTCTGTGGGAGATAGGAACCTAACTTGGGTGGGCATCACACTCAGAACTATTTCTGCAAAACTATTTCTGGTCATAAATATATGAGACATTTATATTTTCTTTGGATAAAGTGAATTAGGAAACACAGATGACCAGCCCTACTACCAAGATTCTGACATGAACCATGTGTGACAAATGGTGCCATCAGGTCCTTTTATTTGAGAACTAGTTATTGTTTATATTGAGAACAAGTATGTAATGGGCTGTATCTGTTTGGCAATATAGAAGGATGAGATTGCTTTCTGTCTGCAATCTCTTAGTGATTACCTGTGATGTGCATCACGTCCTGGTTTAATGCTATTCAATAATGTTTTCATTCTTTTCTTCCCTGTTGGATTGCTTCTCTAGGTTGGGAGAAGATTTTGTTTTCAAGTAAATTTCTCCAAAGATAGTAGAATAAAATTAAAAGAAAATCACGACTATGTATTGCTTTTACAGATGAAACTGGGGTCCAGGAAAGGTAGCTGACCTGACAAAGTTGATCAGTGGTAGAGCCGTGCTTAGAAGGCACTGCATCTGCTTTCACAAGAGTGCACTTTCCTGTTCCTCATGGGTCTTGTCCACTGTTGCCAGCTGGCCAGGCTAGCAAGATGTGCTGAGTTCAAAGGAGCTGACTGGCTGCAACAATAACTAAGTAAAAGGTGAAGAAACCATGCAACACATGAACATGAATTTGTAAGGTCAAGGGTGGGACTTCTCAGTGACCCCAAGGGTCAGCTCCACACTGGGCAGTGCTGGAAAGAGAGCATGCGCCTGGATTCTTTTTATTTTATGGGTGGAGGGGGAACACACACAAAGGAGGTTCTGTGAAATCTTCACCTAATAAGGCAGGGAATAGGGTTTTGAAGGTGGAGTCTTGCCTTATGTTGTCTTGTGGTCAGCAGATTGATTGACATCTTGGCAAGTCATATTCATCTCAGGTGCTGTGTGGGATCACAAGCAGAGTGAGAGGAAAGGCACATTTGTGTGGCACAGCCCAAACAGCGCACGCCATACCAGTCCCCTCCTATGCTCAAATGTGCATAGCTCACACACACAGCCCATGAATGGCTCAGGACAGTCCACATTCAAAAACTTCATTGTTTTTTAATGTTCCTAATAGAAGTAGCTAATAAATCCAGAGCAGTAGTTTTCCCCATGCTTCAGTGGAAGCAAATCAGCATGGCATGACTTCTAAGGTTATTGACATTTCCTAAGCAATAGCTGCTCATTGTAATGTGTAGAGACTTATTTAGCAAACTAATGAAAATCCAATCATTTCTGCATTTTTGAGGATGTTGGGTTCAGTAAGAGAGAGATCTAGAAAAGAGAAGGTGGTAGAAACACAGCAATCAGAACAGGTTTAAGAATATTATTTGTTATTCCAATAGGATGTGACATAAAACATACCTACAAGGTCAAAACATTATATGTGTAGTAATTTTAATGAGAGATAGACAAAGAAGTGACACAAAGCTACAGGATCAAGGAGTAGCACAAATAGATGCTACCAAACATTTACTACAATAGATTTTACTGCTTAGTGAAAATAGGTTTGGGATAAAAACAGGGTGGCCATAATACTCTTAACTTGAACCACTGTGTAAATTTAAACTCAAAGAAAAAGTGAAGAGCTAGTTTTTAAAATAGCATAGGTGACACTGAAGAATTGTGAAGCTCTGCTGAGTCAATCTTTCAAAAGATTGTAATGTGTAAAAATATTTTTAAAAAAACATGCTCTGGTGTTTATTCCTATCAAAATTAATTCTTAGAAAATATCAATGAATTGAGGGCTTTTAATCAGCAGTTAGAGCACTTAAATTCAGATTAGAAGAGGCAGTTGATGTTATTTCCTTCTTTCTTTCTTTTTTTTTGGGGGGGGTGGTACTGAGGTTTCAACCCTCGGGTGCTCTATCACTGAACTGCATTTCCAGCTTTTTTTTTTTTTTTTTTTTAGTTTGGACAGGTCATGCTGAATTGCTGAGGCCAGCATGGAACATGGGATCCTCCTGCCTCAGCCATCCAAATTTCAGGGATTATAGGTGTGTGCCACTGTACCCAGGAGTTGATGTTCTTTCAATTCTTCAAAATACTCAAAGGAAAAGAGTAAATGGCTGAGAAGAAGGAACACTGGATTAGAATTAAATGATTACCCTCATTTTAGTATGTGAACTCCATCAAAGATTAAAATATTTGAATTTGGGTGGGAGGGGCATAGAAAAACAGGAAAGATAATGACCTTACTTAAATGAGTGAACCAAAGTGTTCAATATATTTTACTATCACAATATTTTCAAAAGTAATTTCACATATCAAAAGAATGAGGCTGATTTCACATCACTGTGATCATTCTTAGATAAATTAGAACTGAGATTTGAAGAAACCTTTCATTTTAATATGCATTTGAATTTAAGCAAATGCAAATTAATTAGTATTATGTTCTGCCTCTTTGCTACTTATGAAGTGATTTTGCCTTGAATAGATTTACATGCCTATAATTTGAAAAAGTTATTTTAAACTCATAAATTTCACTTATAATTCAACTTTCTGCAAAAACTTGCTGAATATATACCAGTAAATTGGTAACCTAGAAATGAGAAGTTTAACAAAGAGTAAGTAATATTTTGTTTTAACTTATTTCTTTGATCATTTATTTCTTGACATACTTGAAATAAAATATGAGCTATAAACACATTTAAAAGATGTGACTGTACTAGTATCCTTTAAAATCATTATTTATGAGCCACAAACTCATTCATGTTGATAATAGATGCTATAACATAAAATATAAATTTTATTGTAATATTTATTGTGGTAAAATATTTGTTTTGCCCATTTAAATGAATTTAAAGTCATTCTGCATCCCAGCGTCATATTTTAATAATTGTAAACTAGCAGAAAATATGAAAAAATGATTGAAATAACTGCACAATATTTAAAGAAGCCAGTTTCATCCACTGTGTACCTGAATATTATAGGAATGGATGTGAACTTTAAAAGTAGAGAACAAAAGAAAACATTTAAAAACTTTATATTCATCAAAGATAGCCATCATTAGCACATTTGCATTTTGCATATTTCCTGTCAATATTTTTCTTATATCCAAATTGTGATCTAAATTTAAGAACAGTTTAACGATTTTCTGACTTAATATTATATTGTAAAAATATTCTCATTCTGTTAAAATATTTTCAACTTTATTTTTATTATCTACTGAGAGTTTGGGTTATTTATTTTTTATAGTTATAAACAAAATTTAAATTTTCACCTGTTTTCACATATTTTTATGTCCAAATAGGTGATAATACACCTAGAAAAAATATCAGGATTAGGATGATTAAAACAAATTATATAAATATTTTTAAGTCTCTTGGTACAAACTGTTGAATTGTTTCCATATGTACAAATGAATTTGTTCTCTTGTACACATTAAGAAACACTGAATAATATTTTAAAAATATTTTCTGTACATTAAAGTGTGTCTTTATTCAATTGTCATAATAACTACAGAAATTAAATACTATTTTACATATTTGTTAAACAACATTTTTTATTTTCTTTTATTTCCAATTATTTATTTATTATTGTATGTTCCTGTTTTTTCAAATTTAGTAGTGCATTGTATATATGTGTATGCGTGTGTGTGTCTGTGTGTGTGTGAGTTCACGTGTGTGAGTATGTATGAATAGAACATAATAAACCTTGGTATACCATTTTCCAACTTAAAAAATTTAATTTGATTTGTGTTTTTTTGACATTTAAGAACTTTAATTATTGTTCATTAACATAAAACATTTTCTTTTTAAAATGCTTTTATTGTTTTAATAATTAAGAATTTCCAACTCAGCGGTAAGTTAAATATTTCTTTAATTTATTTAAATTTTTACTCTTGTCAATTTGAAGCTAATTTTGGTTAATGGTGTTAACACTATTTATTGATTGACATTTTCCATTGGTTTGTGATAGTTCCTTCAGTACAAAATCAATTTTATAAACACTAGGGTTTATTTTATTACAGTTTACTATATTTTATTAATTTTCCTATTAACTCTTATTTTGTGCCAGATAATCTTTGTAGTGAATTATTATAATGTTTTTTGTATAGCTTTGTTTAATTATTTTGTAACTTAAAATCTATCTTGATATCCACAAGGTATATCCCTCCTTATGACTTTCTTTTAAATTTTTCTTAATTATTATTGTTCCTTTATTTTTCAAGGAATATTTTAGTTAAAAAAGCAACATAGGTAAATGACTTACAATTGTATTGAAAACATGAACTACTTTTACAGAATGATTTATAGTATTTGATCTCCTCATCCAGACTCATGAATAAAAAATTCAAGTATGTCTTTGTTTTTAATAATTTGCTTGATTCATTTATCTAAGTTTTGTTTGTTATTAAAGTTTGGGGTTTTAAAAAAATTAAGATATTTTGAAATATTATCATATTTCGGGCATTATTGGTTTGTTTTTTCTTTCTTTTGTTTTTACTATTAATAAATGAGCATTTGAGTATTTTAATATAAGAAACAGCATAATATTATTTTTATATTATTAGCAACATTTAAAAATGATATTCTTTACATAGAGGAGCTCAAGGAGAAACTGGTATAGCATACAGTTCACCTACTTAAAAGTGTACAATTCAGTTATATCTTAGTTTTTACGGAGACAAACCCATTAGCCAGTTTTTAGAAGATTTCATCACCCCAAAAAGATACCCCATATCCATTAACAACCACTCTGTTTTTTCCCATGTTTTCTTTCACCACAGGTCTTTGTGCATTCTTACTCCATTCTTAGGAAATGTTCTTTCTCCTTTCTTTCTAAAGCACTCATATTTCAAATTTCAACTCACTTGTTGCTTCCTTACATAAGCCTATCAACATTCCTCCTAATGTCAAATCTCCCTAGTAGTGCCCTGCTGTCTTATAACAAATTAGGTTTATTTTTATGATTCTTTAATATTTGTATCCCCCACTAGGATATAATCCCATGCAATTAGGGACAATGTTATTTTTTTTTCTCATCAGTATATCACTGTATCTAGAACTCTATCTGGGTCATAGTTAGGCCCAGTGTATGGTTTGGATACGAGATGTTCCCCCCAAAGCTCCTGTTAATTCAGGAATGTCCAAAGGTGTTATGATTAGATTGGGTGAGCTATAACCTGATTAGTCCATCCTGGTTTGAACAGACTGACAGGGTGGTAACTGTAGCATGTAAGGGTGTGGCTGGAGAAAATGGATCACTATAGGTGTGCCCTGGAAAGGTGCACTTCCTTACAGCCCCTCCCCCTTTCCCTCTCTCTGCTTCCTGGCTGCCATGAAGGGAGCAACTTCCCTCTACCAGGCCCTCCTGCCATGATGTTCTAAGTCCTTTGGTCCCAAAGCAATGGAATTGGCTAACCATGTACTAAAATTCTGGAACCATGAGTCAAAATAAACTTTCTCTCCATTAAGTTGTACTCGTCAGGTATTTTGGTTACAGTGGTGCAAAGCTAGCAAATGTACCCAATAAATATGGATTAAAAGAATGAAAGAAAAAAATCTCCTCTTTGCAGTGATTGTGGAATCCTTTGTTAGGATGAGGTTGGTGTCTGTTATGGATCCTCTTCCTTAATTTTGTAAAATAATAATTTACTGAGTGCCTATTATGATATTTTCAATACTATTTTTGAATGTTTTAAATAGAGAAGTAAATAAAACAAAAATTCTTCCCTTGTGAAATTTATATTGTAGTAGGGAATATCACCAATAGGTGATAATATTGAGCATAATAAATGGTTGAATTACATAGCATATTAGAAAAATACAAGTGCTTTGGGAAATAGAAAATTAAAGAAAGTGAAGGAAAATCATATAAGCAGAGAAAGTTTCAATTTTAAATGCTTTTGGGTGGGGCAGGTGTAATTGAGGTGACAATCAAATGTTTGAAGGAGGAAGTTAGCTTTTCAGATAAATGGGAAGAGGGGATTTTCTTGTCAGAAAGAATGGTTACTATGAAAGACCCTCTTACAGAAGCACATGTGATATTTGAGGAAGAATGAGATTATGTCAGCTGAAGTAGAGTGAGTAGGGAAAGAGGAGAAGGGAGTGGAGAGCGAGAACGGAGAGCCAAAAGGAACAGTAAGAGATTCTGAGATGTAAAGAGTTGGAGTTGGGTATCCAGGTAAAGCAGCTTCCCTGGGGCATAGTAGGAGTTGTCAAAACTGACCTGGGGAGGCATTTTATTGTTTACATTAAAGGAACCCCACACTATAGCTCACATGTTAAATGATTATTCTGGCTACTATGCTGAAAATATACTATAGGGGATACAATAAGCATATACTATAATATACTATAGGGGATACGATAAGCAGACAGACCACTTAGGAGGATTTTGCTGTAGATCACCAAAGTCACACCAGGGGAGCAACTGAGATGTGATTAGTCTCCAGGTTTATTATAAAGATGGAGCCTAATGATTGGATATTGTTTACTTCCAGTAAACATCATTCTTAAGTTAGTTCAGATCACATACTAATCCATGAAAACTGATCCTAAAATATCAAAATGATTTTCATCCAGTTCTATTCCTTATTAACTTTACATCTGGAATTAGTATTATAAAAACAAACAAACAAACAAACAAACAACAACAACAACAAAACCACATAGTTAAACTAGAAAACAAACAAACAACAACAACAAAAAATCTCACACCTCGATCCTCAAAAATACTCAGTTATCTTGTTAACTGAAAGGAAACCCACTGATCTTTCCTCTTTTTCAAAATTTTAAAAAAATTGTCAATGGATCTTTTATTCGATTTATTTATATGTTTTGCCGAGGATAGAACCTAGGGCCTTGCATAAGCCAGGCAAGTGCTCTATCACTGAGCCACAATTCCAGTCCCCACTCATCTTTCAATAACACATTATGTATAGCCTCTAGATTTGGCAATAGAGAAACTATTTCCTTGTGTGACGTAAAGATCCCTGTCTCCTTTTTTTTTTCCTTGATAATATTACTATTACTACTGAATATTGCCACTGTGACTGTCATCCTGATATCAGGAAAGTTGCTGTTTCCTGTTTAACCTCTGGCCCAATACATGGGGTCGAGAGGAGTAATTTTCTTAGTTCTCTGTAGCAAAGTACAGGCCTAACTAAAATATTTTAATACAACTTAATCAGATTTTAAGAAGACAAGAATATATTTAAAAATGAAATTAGAAAAACTAAACCACATGGTTTACAAATGATACATGAGGTTCTTGACAGAATATTCATGCCATGATTCATGGATTCATGTAAAGTTTTTCATCCCTTCACCAAAGCAAAGCCTCACTTTACCTGGACTTGGTGATATCAAAGACCTAAATAGTAAGACCCAAGAGAAACAAAATAGTTGATGTTCTGTCAACTAAGGCCTTCTTTCCAAGTTATAGTTTCCTCTCTAAACATATGTCTCTTTTAATGTCATGAATATCACCACTTTTCAGTGATAGCCACAGGGATGTCTCCTTTCCCTGGCCAGTCAGACACTCAGAAAATACAAGACATTAAGCTTAGTAATATCTGTGCAAGAGAGACACGGGAACTAATAAAAGGTTTGGGTTTTTGTTATTTCATTTTTGATTGTTTCTTTGACTACAAGTGGTACTTCTGAGGAGACCAAGATGATCAACTTTTTCTTTAACACATCACTAACATTAGCTTATCTTTACATAATTGCAAAAATGAAAATAACTTACATACCTATTTTATATCTGGTTGGCTTCTGAGAAACTTGTATATATTTCATTTACATTCATCTTAAGGACTGATGTGACCCTTTTTTAGATTTTGAGAAGACAGATTCTGTTCTTATTTTAGAAGGAAAATAATGTAAATCTTTCATGTGAAGTATTCTAAAGATTAGCTGTTAAAGACTTAAATTAGCTTTTGAATAATAAATTGATAACAATATTATGCTAATAAGTAACTACAATATTTGCTTAACAAAATAAATTTACTTACTTTGGAAGTAGATCAGTTGGCTTAATATATAAGTAAAGAGTATTCTGGAAAAATGTTTAAGTTTTATTAATCAAAACTTTTATTAATACTTTTCCTTCCCTCACTTATCCCTCCTTTCCTACTGTCCTCCCTTCCTGCCTTGTACTGGAATTGAACCCAGGAGTGTTCTACCACTGGCTGCATCCTCAGCTCATTTTATTATTTTATTTTGGGACAGTGTCCAGGTGAGCCTGGAACTTGAAATCCTCCTGCCTCAGCCTCCTGAGTAGCTGGCATTACAGACATGTACCACTACACCTAGCTTCAAATCTTTTATTTTAGAACAGTTAATAGTTTGCTTGACCAAGTACACATTACAAAGTCCCTACCTTAGATGTTTCCTTGTAAATAAAATGGTTATACTACCTTATACTTTATTTCTTTATAATTTGCAAAATATCTTATTGTCTTTTTTATGTCATGATCAATGCATATACACATCATTTTTCTTTCTTTTTTTGACTGAAAATGATGAGTAAATTTTTCTGCATATGTTGTCCAAAATGCTAATTCAAAACATTTTTAATACACAGATTTTCTGCATTAGAATATTCTTTTTTTTAAAGAATAGATATTGTCAAAACAAAGTACTCCTGAGCAGAGAGAAGGCTTAAGCCAATACAGTTTCTGGATACTGGAATCTGTAAGAGAGGTCGAATGTGCCCTGAGGCATACAGATGCTAATTTTGTTTTATTGGATTTTACTATAGCTATTAATATATTTTGCTAGAGATTTATGTGATCAATTTATCCTATGGCCTGAACTAATTCCCCCAGTATATTTTATCAGAATATGTGACTTTTCTAAATTTAGATTTCTTTTTCATATTTTCCAAGATGGGAAATAGAGTTTCTTATTATATTAGGTATTATAAGAAATTTTTGAGCATCTAATAATAAATAATATCAAACAATGTCATTGTTTTTCCTTCTCTCCCACAAGTGAACCAGAAGTTATTTAGTTACAATAATGCATATCTTCAGGTTTATTGGATTCTTCAATGAAATGACAAATGGATTACATTTTTGGTTGTGTGACTCTCATTGCCCTATTACACTTTTGATAATATTTGCCTGTGACATGTAGTTATTTTTCATTAACACATTCAATCATGGGTAATAAAATATTTTAATAACAGTGAATGTGAAATTAATTAATAACCTGCAGGTACAGCAGTCCAGGATTGCTCTCCATCTCAATCACAAAGAAAACAATTCCATCCTTAGTTATAAATTTGCATATGAAGGACAAATCTATATGGGTTTCTGAATAAAAATAATTTATAAGTACATTGGCAAACCATGTTCAGGTTCTATGTTTATAAATTATTTCTTAATATGTTAGTTACTATGACAATCATAATTAAGAATTCCTTAGGAAACTTGTAGTATGTCAGAATATATCAGTATTGAAATATTTGATAATTTTAATGTGCTTTGCAATTTGTTTGAATGTATATGAGGTTTTACATATACTTAAATAACTCTGTGACTGTAATGCATCTTGAAATGAATTGTTGCTTCATGTGTTTTAAATTCAAGAATATTGCACAAAATAATTTACATAGTTGTATTAGCATACAATTATGTTTAGGTTAACAGATCTTCTATCTCCTCTTTTTTGCCCACCTTTCATCTTTATTCTTTTTTCCTTTCCTTCCTCCTTCCTTCCTCTCTCTTTCCTTTTCCTAGTATCAAGCTTTTTTCTACAATGCCAGTATGAGAATAACATAATAATAAAATCTTTAATTATTTTTTTGAAAACCATTTTTATGTTTTACTCTCCTCTTTGGCCTTCTAGAAAATAGTAATGCAATCAAAAGAGTTGAGTAGAATTCTCATGTATATTTAAAACATCCATTTAAGAATGTTCTTAAATTTTTAAACTATAAAAAAGAGAATGTTTGGTTCTTTAATTTTATATTATAAAAATTTATTTATATTGGTTAATCTATTCTTTTTATATGTGGAAAGAACTATCATTGTTATTATTTGTTAGCTATTAAGAGGGGAGCAGGAGAGTTGAGAAGTGATGGAAGCTGGTCAAGATAGGCCCTTCCTTATAGGCCCCTGTAAAGGGTTTGATTTTACTGTGAATGACAAGGGCAGCTGTTGGAAAATTGTTAGCTGACAAGGACTGGAGATTTAGTTCAGTACTATGTTGCTTGCCTAGCATGTGTGAGACCCTTAGTTCTATCCCCAGTACAAAAATATGATTGTGAGCAGAGGAATTACATGGTTAAATTGCATTTTGTTCAATTATTCCCCAAGTTGGGAACTGATGGGGAATGGGGGAGTAGGTAAAAAAGGGAGCCCAATTTGGGGATTATTCCCAAGTAATCCTGGTGACAGATGGTCACCTAGACCAGGATTGTGCAAATACTAAGACATGCTCAGATTTGGGAAATATATATATATATATATATATATATACAACAATATTTACAGACATATTAGACATATGGTTATTCAAGAAATGAAGAACCCAGAATTATTTCAAGCAGTTTATCCTAAGCTACTAAAAGAATGGTGTTACCATATGATCAGGAAGAATGGTGGGTACAACACATTTTAAGAAAAGTGATTTTCATGTTGAAAAAGTTTTTAAGTGAGCTAACTATTTGCACTTTAAGTGGTGATTTTCAGTTGGTAATTGGGTGTATGAATTTTAAATGCAAAGGAAAGTTCTGTCCAAGATATTTAAACCTAGGAAATATTACTTAATAGTAAATTTGTAAATAATCTGGATGAAATCAAATAAGGAAGAAAGAGCAGTCTCAGCGCTGAATGTTAGGGCGCTCCACTGTTAAGATCATGAGGGTCTGATGGTGCACACCTGTAGCCCCAGCCACTCAGAAGCCTGAGGCAGGAGTATCTGCAGTTCTAGGCCAACCTCAGTAATTTAGTGAGACCTGAGTCAAAATAAAAAAAAAAAAGATTGTAATAAAGACAGAATCAACAAAGGATGAAGAGAAGGGATGGAAGAAGGCAAAAGGAAAATGTGATATGATGTAAACCAAGTGAGGAGAGTGTCTCCTGGACTGATAAGTAAGAGGCGGTAAGTAAGATGTGAACTTGATGGTAGATTGTAGAAACTTGGAGGTTGTTGATGACCTCTATTTTTCTAGAAGGGGACAACAGAAATAATTACATATTGTTAGAGGGATCCTTAAATTACATCTTGTGATTTTTCTCACCTTGAGAGTTCTTATATCAAATCCCTGGCAATGTTTAAATATTTTTTTCAGATATCAATTCATTTACTTCTCAAATAAAATATGATTTAGAATCTTTTATAATCCCCACCTTAGAGATAGGAAAATTGAAGCTTATTATGGAAAACTTCAGTTCCCAGACCCACTTAAGACTCGCGATAACATAATCTGTATCTTTGTGCTTCCATAACTGAGTTTCTCTTCTGGTTTTCCTAGGATTTTATTTCTCTCCCAGTTCCCCAAAGCCTTAGAACTGAACCTCTGCTCCTGCAATTGTCCTGTTAATATCTATATCCTTGCATTTCACAGCAACTCCTCTGTTATGGTAGTCAGACTTCCTGGTCACCTGCCTACAACTTCTGTTTCTTTATTCACTTGGCAAATATATCCAGTTACCAAAAACCTATTACATACAATTATAAGGAAGAAGAGCACACACCTGAATAAAACAAATTTACCATCCTCCATCAATTTATACATTTATACCCTTAGAAGCCTTGAGTGAAAGTAATCCTCACTGCCTTCCCTTTCTGATTTTTGAGGGATTACTACAGATCCTTAGCTTTAAGTCCTTCTGTAGGAAAATTACACAAGTAATTCATAAACCTGTTTTTTAATAAAAAAATGAAAATAGAGAAGCAGAGTAATAAGTAAAAGTCTCTTTACATGTATGGATACACTTACAAATCCATTTTTTTCCCCAGAAGGAGCCATTATTAAGAATATTTTCTCCCCAGAGCTGGGGATTGACCCCACAGCCTTGTATATGCTAGTGCTACTGAGCTACAACCTCGACCTATTAATAAGAATTTGAACCAGATGAGGTGGCTGACACCTGTAATCCCAGTGACTTGGGAGGCTGAGGCAGGAGTATGGCAAGTTTGAGGCCAGCATAAGGAACTTAGCAAAACCCAGTCTCAAAATAAAAACCAGAAAGGATTGGGAATGTAGCTCAAAGGTAAAGTGCCCTTGGGTTCAATCAAAGTAACAAAAAAGGTGTATACCTCTTCAACACTTTTATCATATACATTTTTAGATGTAAATGAATTTATATTACTATGAACTAATTCTACCTCATTCATTATTTTGAATTTAAACTCATTTTTGTTTTACATTCCTACTCTTACTCAGCTTTTTATATATTTCTAAAGATGATTATGTAAAGTAGTACCATCTAATTAAAAAGCTAATATCATTTCTAAATTATATGTTCACACTATTCTAATATAAAATACACAGTAAAATCAAACTCTAAAATTCTACCTTTTAAATTATGGATGTGACCCTGATTAATCAAACAACTTCCATTGGTTTTAAAATCAAAGCTTAAAATAGGAAATTACTTTTATTTTGGAGGCTTGGAGATGGGACATGATAAGTTATTTTAGTGTCTTTGGAAAAAATCAACTGGTGATAACATTTTGCTATATTCTGAAATTCAAGATTCTATAGAAATAAATGTGTTTTAAAATTTGAATGTTTTGGAAACACTGTAATATACAATGATATGGCTTTTATGCTGATGAGGGATAAACTGACTTGTCCTTGCTGCATGATTGAATTACTTGCTCCATATATACCCCATTCAACATTGGAACTTAAGCAAAATCCCAAGCATTTTACCTTTATTATATCACTTCATTAATAGAAAATATTCATATATTCTATTGTGCATTTCTTCATTTTGGTTTATAAAATTTACCTCCATCTTGATTTACTGTTTACGTAAATTATGTCACTTTGCTAGAAGGGATTAAAGAGAAAATTAAAAAATGAAGTAAGAATATATTGGTGTTTTAATATAATAACAAAAACTTTTTTTCATATGGATTTTCTTTAATTTCCATTTTATTTCATTTATTTTAATGAGTTCATTTATTTAATGAGTTAACTTTAGTGATGCTCATTCCTGGGCAACTCTAACTTATATAACTTGTTTAATTGCATGTGGAAACTGAGAAGGAAAAATTACCACAATAGAAAGGAAAACAGTGTGTACAACTGGAGCTTCAAATTTTCAACAATATTAAAATTTCAAGTTAGTATTAAATCCTCAGATAATAATTTCAATAAACCTTGGTACCCTTTACAATAATAATTGTCATATATAATATTTCTAGTTAGTATGAGAAATTTTCTAAATAATCATTTATAGGGTTATTATAAATTGTCTATTTATAAGGAAATATGTTATAATCTAATTATAATAATTATATAGCTTCTATAAATTAACTATTGGACACTGAAAGGGTCTATTGACATGAGTGTTTATTATTACTGCAATCAAGTTGGATGAGTAATGTGCCAATCTTAATGAAGAGTTATGGACTTTTAGGGGCCATTAGATTGAGTGGGACCAGATAATTAATTTGGGTCAGAGTTTTAAAGAAGGATTAAGATAAAGATGTTGCCCAATAAAAGAAGAATTCCAAAAACACTCATATTAGAATGAAGATAGAATTACCAGAGCTTGTGTTAAATTTGCAAATCATAAATCAAGAACATAGGTGGATAGAATCATTATAATGTTTCAATGTCACCAAACATAGGAAACAGATGATAAAAGCATAGAGCCTTCTTCATAGCTATATATCATATAATGTAATTTTAAATTTGTATCTATTTTGAATATCTATTAATGTTGCCATCTTTTCCCTGTACCAGAAAGTTAAAAAAGAGACATGAAATATCTATATTTATCAGTAGGGTTGAAAATATGTTTTTAAATTTAAACTTCATCACCTTTCATGTACCACTTATTATCTTTTTTATTATCTAACTCACCTAAATTCTCTGGAAACTACTTGGAAAATTAAAAGGAAGATATTGAGCATATCAAAATATTTTAGAGCAAGCATTAAAATCCAGTGGAGAGCAGTAATAGATTTTTTTATGGGAGATATTATTTATCTTTCTTTTGTTGTTTTTCAAGTAACTAGAAATGTTTAGAAAGATTCAATAGATGTCCATTGTCTCCCACAGTTCCAACTGCCATCTACCAAAGCAAGCTTATCCCAAATCCAGGATAAGGGAAGCAAGAGGAGAGAAAGCTATCATCAAAAATTTTAATCAGTTACTTGTATTTAGTTTTAAAAAGAACCTTGAGAGACTTGATTATTTATAGTGCAGAAGTAAGTGGTGCAATCTCTGGATTCAGAAAGCCTGGAGTTTGGAACTTGATTCTGTCACTTCTCACAGGAGTGATCTTACAAAAGTGATACCAAGAGGAAGTTTATTTAGCTATAAACTGAAGAAAATATCAACATTTTCTTTGTAGAGTTGTGATCATGCAATAAGTTAATGCATGCAGATGTCTTGTAAGTATACAGAAAAGGTACATCAAAAGCAGTATGTACATATCAGCTATTATTTTAATAAGCAGCCTCATTTAAACTTTGTTGGTTTCCGAGCATCTACCAAATAAAGCCTGAGCTTTTTGGTATGCCAGATAAGGCCCTTTGTAGTCTGGTCCAAACTTCCCTTTCCATCCTCACCTTATGCCAGTACCAAAAGCGATGTGTGTAAATAAATATAACACACTTTCAACATGGCTTCATAGCACCAAGTTAGTTATTTTCCAAAGATGACATTCCATTTGCATATGTTTTCTTTCCCAGGATGCCTTCTAAATTTCTCCCATCTAGCTTCCTACTGTGCATGCTTTAAGACCCTCTTAATTTTTAACTCCTATTATAAACTTTCCTTGGTCCCTAGAAATGTTTAACACAGGGGTACTTTACTACTGAGTTACATCCTCAGCCCTTTTAAAATTTTATTTCGATACAGGGTCTCACTAAGTTGCCGAGGCTGGCCTTGAACTTGCAATCATCCTTCTTCAGTCTCTAGAGTAATGGTTCTATGTTCATGTACATTTCTCTGCCACAAAATTGTGAATTCTTCATGAACTTAAGAACTTCAAACTCTCATGTCCTGCATTTATCATGACTCTGCAGACACAGACATTTAATAATAATTTCAGAAAAAAAACACATGAAAATTAAGAAAAAATGAGATATATACACAGTTCAACAAAATTTTAATAAGCATTGCTATGTACTGCATGATTGTGTCTCCTCTAAATTCTGATACTGAAGTCTTAAACTGGTCCTAACCCCCAGTGTAATGATATTCAGAGTGGGGAGGGGGACTTTGGGTGGTAATTGGGTGTGGCTTCAGTGTTGCAGGTAGTTCCTCATGTGGAGATTAGTGACCCTTTGAGAAGAGAAAGACAGTTTTCTTTACTCCCTCCAGAACTAAGACATAATGGTGGTATTGTTTAAACCACCAAGACAATGGTATTTTGTTATAGCAGCCCAAACAGACTAAGAGAAACATATTTTTTGTGTTTTCATGTTATGTATATAAACATTACATTTTTGAAGGAAGTGAATCTGTTATAGGTCTAGACTCTTTGGATAGAGCCTACCAACTGTTTGAAATTGGGATATCTTAATAGTAAATGCAGTAAGGAAATAAAAAAGTATTTTTAATAGAAATGAATACAGGAAAAAGAAAATAAACATTTTAGTGATCAAATGGTCCAGACAGCCTGAAAACAGATGAAAATACATGTAGGAAAACTAGGTTATAATATAGGGAGTTATAAATAAATATTTGCAAATGGCTTATAATGAGTGTATGCACTGATTAATAGATGAAAACTCAGTAGGCATCCTCCATTGACCTTCAAAGTAAGCATGAGATGACTCACTGTTAGAAAATATTTTCCACTGAATTCCTCTTACTTCTAATCAATTGAAGAATGCAGGGTTACTCCATCAGTTGTGCCTTCACAACTTACACACTTACGTGATTATTCCAGGTCATTTCTAAGAAATTCCACTAATTTAGTGTTCTAGTAAATGGCCCATTAATTCTCAATCCAGAGCAAGCTTAAAGTCATCAATAGAAGGGCTTGATAGAGTCCATTGATTCCAAGTAAAATTGATGATTATTCTTTAAATGACCAGGAGGACAATATCCAAACATTTCAAGGCAGTTACATCTATGCACATGCATTTGACCACAGATATTTTATAATATCATTGCATATTGAGCAATTAACTATTCATGTATTCACATACTCATACATTATTCAGGTCAGTCATTTTAATTAAAATAATACAACACCTTACGATGATTAATAATTGGATATTTCACAAAAGCAAATTTTACTTTATTAAAAATCATCAGAATTATAGTAATGAATGTTTGATCTAGTCCTGTAAAAAGTTAAATGCATAAAGTTATCTTCTCTGATAAATAAAAAGATATAATTTTTTAACATTTGGGAAATTATGAAATAAATAATACAATCCCCTCCTCACACCCTACCTGAGCAGTAATTTGAGCTAAGGTTGTATTGGGCCTATGATCCTGCCTGTATGCTTCAAAAATTAAATAACATAGTTTCTTCAAAATATTCTAAAGGTACTTCTAAATTTCATGTATAACCTGTGACCTTAATTTTTACTTACCATTTCACAAATCAATACTTTTTACTTACATCTCTTTTCTATTTTTATTTTCTTTTAACAAAAAACTATCCTAGTGTATAATACATCTCTCTGTTCCTGCTTTAAGATAGGATATCTATGTATTTCTAAGAAATATGTAACTATAATTTACCGTTTATTGCAGGAATGACAACTAAGGAATGAAATGCTTCTTACATTGCATCCAAATAATCCAAGATGAGGATCATTTTCAAGCTTAATAAGTAGCTCTATTCACTATATCTTGTTTTGTTTGTTTCATATTTTTTGTGGTGTGACGGTCTTATAATAATTTTTGGCTCTAAAGTATGCTGTTGTTTGGTTTTAATAAGACATCAGCTTGCAGTAAAACTGAACAGATGCGATTTAAAGTGCTGATCTATCTTACAGATACCCATAAACTTCCATTCCTGTGAAACAGGAATGAATAGGAGTGAAATCCAGTGCGATTGTAAGTAGAATAATCTAAGTTTTTATATACCAACACTACCACCTCCTCCCATTTTACAGCAAACAATTTCTTTGATAAGAAAGCCTCCATTGTATTAAACAAAAATCTCATGGGCTGATTTCTCTGGACAATTCTTTGAAAATCTTATATTTACCATGACAGACTCAGCAGATTTCACTGGCTGAGAGTCAAAAAATTAACATTGGATTTCTTTGCATAGCAGACATTAATGTACCTTGTTTATTCAATGAGCTACTTTAGCATATGGGATATAAAGTTCCACTGCGTGATTATGTCTTGAGCTAGCTGAGTTATAGGCACTTCAAGTACTTTTTGGATAGTGGATTTTAAATAAGCCAGTTCAGAACACTTTAAAATGTTCTACTGACTTCCTGAGGGTTACTTACAATCAAATTTTCAACATAGGTATAATACAGTACCAATAAAGGATCATACAATTGCCCAGATAATAAATGTTTTTTTTTTAAATGCATTTGGGTATTTTTAAAGAAAATATATATCTGTTAAAAACTATTATATATAGTTTTAACTGTTAAAAACTATTATAGCAGATATGGAATTTGCTTAGTTTGAAATCCTGAACTGCTGTAACTGGGAGGACATTTTGTTTTATTTTACTGGAAACATAACAATCATTAAAAAAAAAACCCTCTTAGGTTAAATTTGATATGGCAACATTTCTAGTTGATTAAAGGTACGGTGTGGTAAACCACCACCATCATCACAGAGTAGTGAGAAGAAAATTCAATATAAAATGATAGAGAAAATGGCAATCCTACAGATATAGAGTACTGTACCAGATATTTGTCAGTATTCAGGGAGGTCAGATTTATTAAAAAGGTAGAAAACTCTTATTTTTTTCTGTCAATTATAATAAGGTAAGTGTATCTGATTAATCTTCCTATAAACAAATATGAAGAGTAGATGAGTATATAAAGTAACCCTTGAAAGAATTAGAGAACAATATGACAGAACTAGAGGGTCCCAAAGTCTAAAGACAAGGTAGGCAAACTGAGATGAGCCTCAGGCTCATCTGAAGTTTTCCTTAGGGTTTTATCAACTCCATGAGTCAGGAGGCAGAGCAGAAATGGAAGGCCTGAGTCTTATAGAGGTCTCATTGTGCTGGGGAGACAGAAGTTAGTGTTTAGGCATTCCAGGAATTGATTTTGAAGGCAAAAATTAATAACTACAGGGAATGAGTGAGAAATTATATGAAGACTATGTGAAGGCTATTGATAGTTTCCTAAACTGTATAGTGTTCAGGAAAAGATATCAGAAAACAAGTAGCAAAGTGTAGTTTTAGATCCATAGAATTGAACAATATTTTAGCACTCTTGTTCTAGAGAAAATGAAGCAGAAGTATAAAAATCAACAAACTGGATGACCCTCCGTCCCATGAACACTCATCCTTCAGTGATGGTCACTGAAAGGAAATGCTCTAAGAGCCAGGTCTATCTCTGGGAGGTAAGAACTGACCAAAGAAAGTTCAACTTTAATAAACTCTTTGACTGGATCAGGGTTATCCACCAAAATACTCCAAGAAGGACTTAAGATGATTAGACTTCTTTTAAGAAACATCATCAGTTAGAGACTCTGCAATTTTTATATTTAGTGTCTGCCATTAAAAATGACCACAAAGGTCCAAAAACTGAATGAAAATCAAGATTAAAAATATAGACTATAAAAAATAGCTTCACAGATTACCTAAAGAACCAGATATTTGCAGATGAAGGTTATTGATAGTTTCCTAAACTGTATTGTGTTCAGGAAGAGATATCAGAAAACAAGTAGCAAGGTGTAGTTTTAAATCCATAGAATTGAACAATATCTCAGCATTCTTAGTTCTAGAGAAAATGAAGCAGAAGTATAGAAATCAAAAAAACTGGATGACCCCTCCCTACCCATGAACACATTATTAAGTCCTTCCTGACTTGATAATGATTATTATGTTCAAAAACAAAGGAAAACTGGAGACATTAGAAAACTAAAATCTATATCAACTTAAAAATATGGAAATTAAAAAATACACAGACTGAATATAAGAATTAAAGAGCGAGGCTTATTATTGTGTTATATGTAGCAGAAGAGAAATTAGGGAACTGAAAAAAAAGTCAGAATACCTTCAAACACATATAGAAATAGGATGGAAAATCTGAAAATACTGTAAATACAGGAATTTAAAGAAAAGTTAAGAGAATAGACATAAGAATATATATTTGAAATAATATTTTCTGAGAATTTTCCAACATAGTCAGATGTGCAACCTATAATTCACAAAGATTGATGGACCAGTTAGAAGAAATAGAAAGAAAAACCATGCCAAAGTGACTCTTAAAAAATTTCTGAATCAAATATAGAGATATAATCTTTAAAGCAGACAGAATGAAAATTATATTTTCTTTAATAAAGCAGAAATGAGAGTGGCAGCTGATTTTTCTATGGAAACAATGAAAGCAAGAAGAAAACATAAAGATTTTCTTAAACGTATAACTGCCAACTGTATATTAGCTGATCTAGTATAACTGTCTCAGATATAGTAGCATTTAAGGTAAGAAATAGTAAAAAAAATAAAACAGAATATTTCATTATGATGAAAGTTTGAATTAAGCAGAAAGATATACAATTCTAAATTTGTATGCAATTACAAATTCCAAAAATTAATAGCAAAGCCTGATGAAAGTTAAAGAAACAATAATAAACAAGGAGATTTTTAACATTATTCTCTCACTAACATATAAAATGAACACTATCAGCAAGTATATTAGTTTGTTAGGGCTGCATTAACAAAGTACCACAAATTTGGAGGCTTAAACAATGAAAACATAGCATTTACAGTTCTAGGGATTTGATGTTTGAGTCAAGGTGTTAGTAATGTTTGTTCTCTTTGAAGGCTCTGTGGGATAGCTATACCACAGAATTTTTAAAAAAAGACTATTGATACATACAACATGTATAAATATTAAAAAATTAAAAGCATTCTCCAAAGATTATATACTATAAGATTCCATTTACGTAATAGTCTCAATGACAGATTGATAAACACAAAACAACTTATCATCTCCAGTTGTTAGGAGGGAGAAAGGTAGTTATGTCTGTCAAAATAAGTACTACATGGTATCTTTGCATGTGATTGGTGGTTACAGGAATCTATTAAATAATTAAACTGTATACAGCCAAGTACCCACATGTGTGATATTGTAAAACTGGTGAAAACTAAATAAGAGTGATGGTTTATATCAAAGTTATTTTTCTGGTTTTGATATAATACTCTAATTTTACACAATACTATTGCAGGAAACTGAGGTATCAGCATCGAGGATGTCTTCCTATTATTTCTTAGAGTTTAATATAATCCTATTATCTCCAGTTAGAAAAGAAAATATAGAATTCAGAGGATTAAAAACCAAGATTCAGGCCATCCAACATGGCGGCCAGCAAGGAAGCAGCACTTTCAGTATCTCCACATTAACCGGATCAGAAACACCCATTAAAACAGCTACATTCTACCTACTGAGGAACTTCTAGCAAAATTCCGCTGAAAGGAGACCTGCCAGGAATTAGTAAGTTATATTAGAGGTGACAGTTGGCCCCAGACAAGTGAATCTTGGCCGGCCACGTGGGCGCAGAGGTCCAATCCCGCAGCCACCGCCCAACAGGCTCTGCAAGCGGCCCCCAGCGGCCCGGGGCAGCGAGAAGGGTCCCCGCCTGGCCCGGCAGACGGCCCCCGCCATCCTGGCTCGCCTGGCGGCCCCGCTCGCTCTGTGATCGGCCACCCCGTCTGCCCGGCTCTTAGCCAGGAGGCTGCTGCCTACCCG
>NW_026000211.1:17961541-17967306 GCF_001458135.2 Marmota marmota marmota | reverse complement strand
AAGAGCATGAGGAAAAGATTAACATTAAACAGAGATGAGTCGGGGGAGAGAAAGGGAGAGAGAAGGGAAACTATGGAAATGGAAGGAGACCCTCATTGTTACACAAAATTACATATAAGAGTTTGTGAGGGGAAAGGGAAAAAAAAACAAAGGAGAGAATTAAATAACAGCAGATGGGGTAGAGAGGGAAGATGAGAGGGAAGGGGAGGGGGGATAGTAGGGGATAGGAAAGGTAGCAGAATACAACAGTCATTAATATGGTAGTATGTAAAAATGTGGATGTGTAACCGATGTGATTCTGCAACTTGTATTTGGGGTAAAAAATGGGAGTTCATAACCCACTTGAATCAAATGTATGGAAGATGATATGTCATGAGCTTTGTAATGTTTTGAACAACCAATTAAAAAAAATTACAAGAAATAAAAAAAAAAAGTAAGTGCCTTATAAATTTTTTAAAGAATTTGCCATTTTTTAAAAATCTTCATTTATAAGGCACTTATTATTTTATGTGGTGCTAAGAATTGAACCCAGTGCCTCACATGTGCAAGGCAAGCACTCTACCACTGAGCTACAGCCTTAGCCCAAGTGCCTTGTAAATTAATACTGAACAGAAGTAAAACAACACCAAATTGCTGAGCAAGATGAAAGCAATGCCAAATGCTTTGTTCAAGGGTAGAAAAAACTTCAGAGGAAAAAAATAAAATGAATTAAATCTCATTAGCACTTGTTTAAAGTTTCTGCCTTAGTGAGGAATTTGCTTAGTCCATCTCTGCATTACCAAAATCTGGTTATTTTTCATTATCATAACCCCACACATTTGAGGAGAATTAAGACATATTTAGAAAAATTCCATACGGGGGAACTTGGAAAAGCTAACAGTAGTCTGATTTTAAATGTAAAGTTATTTAACAATAAAGCACCAAAATTAAAAAAAAAAAAAAAAAAAACAAAAAAAAAAAACACCAAGATTCAGTGATCTATTTAGATCTGGATCTAAATATAGATAGGGATGTAAACATATAAATAAATGTACATTTGTGTGTTTACGTATATTTATATACACACACTCCATATGAACATATATAAGTCTATATATTTAAATTTATGCAAATCAACAAAAAAAAGAAGATGACCTAATAAAATGTTGGCAAAGGTCTTGAACAAGCACTACACATGAAGAGATATCCATATGGCTAAAAAGTATTTGAAACATTGCTTATGATAATTAGTTATCAAGAAAATATGAATTATAGCCACAATAAGTTATTACAGACTAAGCAGAATGACTGAATGTGAAACAAAACAAAACAAAAAGTAAAAAATGCAGAGTGATAGGATAAAACTTAACTAAAATTGTCCTACATTGTTGATGGGAGGGTAAATTGGTACAACTCTGAAAAATTTTTCAGCCACATATTCAAAGCTAAACATCCACATACTCTGTGACTCAGCAATATCACTCTTCAATACACATTCCATACAAATAAGCCCATATTCAACCTAAAGGAACATGTAAGAACATTTAGAGCAGCTTCTGTCCTGAATTGTTTACTGTTAACAAAGTATACTCTGATTTTCTCCTGAAATGCAGAAGAAGAGCTTAGAATGATGTTTTCCAGAATCCCTTTCCTGATATCAGTCAGGGATGAATTTTGCCAAAGAAAGTAATTCACATTGGAAAGTGGAATAGGAACAGAGGCTGTGATTTGCACAGGGCAAAAATGGTGTGTGGCTTGACAGGTGGCTGTTAGATGTATGATTTACAGTAGTTTTGCAGTGAGCAGTTGGAAATCTAATTTGCTGCTGCAGACAGTTGATGAGAGCTTTCTTATAGATCCTGAAGTATCTTCCAGTTTTCCTGGGGGCCTTTTAGAAACAACTATTTTTGTGACTCAGGTTGAGATCTTCATCTGCTTCCTGAAATTTCTTCTTCATCCGTGTTTACATATAGTCACAATTTCCATATATTTTTCCTCACAATAACTAAGTTTTTCACAAAATTTTTGTAAACTCTAGTTTATATGCTAAACTAATTTATTATCATGATAATATGAGTGGCCTTATTTTTCTTGAATAAATGCAGATTATCACCAAAATTTGAGTCAACCAAATGTGAACAGAAATGAAGTGGATATAGTTATATGGTAGAATCCAACAATGGAATACCATTTACCTGTGGTTCTCAACCAGGGGAAATTTTTATCATTGAACATTGGGAACATTTGGATACATTTTTGTTTGTTACAATTTACAGGGATGCTACTGGCATGTTTAGTGAACAGAGGCCATGGGTGCTGCCAAACATCTTTTTATGCTTAGGACAGCCCTGAATAACAAAAGATTATTCAGTCCAAAATATAAATAGTACTGAGACTGAGAAACTTCCTATACAGCAATGAAAGACAAATCACATACTTCTGCTATGACAGTAGACATTCAGAGAAAATCTCACAGACACAAGGTTGAATCAAACAAAACAAAACAAAAAATAAACAGACTAAATCAGTAGGTGAAGCATGATTCCATTTGGATGAAGAAAAATTGCTTAAAAGAAATATGTGGGCTGGGGATGTGGCTCAAGTGGTAGTGCGCTTGCCTGGCATGCGCGGGATGCTGGGTTTGATCCTCAGCACCACATAAAAATAAAATAAAGATGTTGTGTCCCACAAAAACTAAACAATAAATACTAAAAAATTCTCTCTCTCTCTCTTTAAAAAAATATGTGTTTACCTTTGAAAGATATAGGCTAGCGATAGCAAGACTTTGATTTGGAAGACTATTCAATATTGTGATTTGTACAGTGGTGTTTTACATGAAGAATTGCCAGATAATAGCTTCTTGAAAAATGAGAGGTAAAATGTTCAAAGCCTAGGTATTCGGACATTAGCACAGCCTGTATAGTAAAGAGGATGGCAATTTGATAGAGAGTGGTTGTGAAAGCTTATAGTGAAGTACTAGGCACTTTGAGCTTAAATATCACAATTGCACTCAACAATCTTAAAACCTACTCAAGAAAGTCTAAATTATTATTATTTAGGGGGTAAAGAGGTTTTATAGATTGAGATAGTTCAAGATTTCTCACTACCAATATGAAAAACATATCACATTTCATAAGTTTTGTTACTTAATATATCTGTTTATGTTACGTTATTTTATATATCTGTGTATATATGTGTATATGCACATATATATAAAATTTCCCTTAACAAATCTTATGGTAAGATGGTTTTCTTGTGTCTGATATTTCCAGGAATGCTTATAAGAAAAGAAAATAAGTCTTTCATGAAATTATATGAATACAATTACCTGAGGAAATTTATGAAAAATATTATGAGGTGCTACACTCATAAATCATGTATTTCTTCTACAAAAGATTCATGACTTATAGCCTTGGTTACACAGTGCAAACTTTTAAAATATTATTTTTGTTTCCAACTAATATTAAATACTTTACCAAGTTAAAAAATTATATACCTATTATAACTGCAATGACCTGTACATACAAAGTTGAACCCATTTAAGTGTTATTAGTGGTGCTTTGCTTTAAGTAGTGTATTCTGCTAATGACTGTGCTGTTTTCTGATCAAGTACTTCCACATATAAATGTACACTTTTAATGAAATATTTGTCATATTAAATTTGTTTTCTATAAATTTAGGTTAAGGAGTGGCAGAAAAGTTCATGTTGAAAATTATACAGTCACACAAATAAACACAGATAAAACAGAAACTAAAGTTCTGGTGCATTAAAGTAAAAATATTAAATTGCATTATTACCTTCTGGTACATGAAAATTCAAAATGTATAATATGAATTGATCTTGTTGTTGGAGGCCTATTGCAATATTATAACCAAATGTAAAATGAAGCAAAAATATATTGGTTAACTACATTTATCTTTTGAAAGTATGGCTTGAATCATTAGATTAAGAATGAATACAAAAGGTTTACTTTAAGGGTTGACTATTGTCTCTAAACTAATATAATTGTGGCCTATACAATTGTGTGCTTGAGAGTTAGCAGAAGCACTCATGTCTGCAAGGGCTAAAATACAATTCATAAGATTTGTGATTGGTTCTTAAATTGTTCATAGCCATAAAACTGCATGGAGTTGATTTCATGCATTTTATTATGGGAACAATAAAATTCTTTTGTCCCTTTGCTAGTGATATTTTAGCTATGCAGAAATTACAGTGTTTTCTATGTGAAGTTGAATGGTTCCCAAGATTATGTAAACATATATTGGTATATTATCAATTGGTTTAAATAATGCATATCCTATTTTCTATTATTCTAAGATATCCAAAGAAAAGTCTGACTCACTACCCTGAATAATTACCAATTAGTTTATCATATATAACAGAAAATCTGTGGAGCTTTATCTAGTATTTCAAGATTATTAATTTCAGAGGATGCTTTTATGTAAAAGTAAAATATGTTGTAATTGATGCTTTCATTTAAATGTTTTAAAATTCTACTTTGTGTGAAAACAAATATTTATTATAATAAACAGCTTATAGAATAAAAGTTAATTTGGAAGACAATGTTTATTAAATGTAAAGTATTTTATTTTGTATAAAAGAGGAATACAAATTAAAATGGATTTAACAATAATCACCTTAGTAATTATATTGACTTAAAGTATGTACTAGGTAATATTTTAATACATTTTTGAGACTGAATATATTATTTTGACATAGTAAAATCCATAGCACCTTACAGAGAAGTCATGCAAAGTTTCCTCACAATTATTTTAAATACAATATACATAAAAGTAATGTTCAAAGGAGTCATGACAGATGAATTAATGGCTTCTCATTAAGAATTAAACTTAAGAGTTTATGTTTGTAATTTTTATTAGAAAAACAAAAATCAATATTCAGTATATGTAGGTGTAACTACAATACAGAAAGATTTTTGCAGATTTCAAATCTCATATACTAATCTTTGTTGACTTTGATGCCAGTCATTTCATACATTTTTTTCAAAAAATCCTTGCTTCTCAGGCCTTAACACATATTTTATCATGTCAAGTAAAATATCCCAGAATAGCATTCAGTATTCATAATGTCCTGCTCTTTAGATTTGGTCAACTGTGGAGAAGGAGCTCAGGTGGTGACTGGCAGTAGACTGTGAACCCAGTCTTAATCAGACCTTGCAGAGCTCAGCACAGGGTGGTTCACTTTATGCTAAGGCTTCAAGAAAGTAAAATTTTATTAAATTTGGCAAAGCTGATGTACTTCATGAATCTGTGTATGACTTGTCCCTGTAGTTTATAACCAGATTTGAGAGTCTACCAAGGAAGCCAGCGGCCACCATTTTGGAGAGCTGACATCACCATCGCCAGTTTCTGACAGATTGCAACAATAAAACAGGTGTGTGTTACTCAGCCCATCTCCCATATAGCCGGGAATTCGAATAAAATCTCTCCCTGGCTTTCCTGGGGAGGGATTATCAGAACAAGCCTGCATAGAGACATGGGGAAAAGTAAAGACACCTGACCTCCAACTCCCCCTCCCAACAGTGGCGAAAACGAAACCTGTCTTGCCAGCTCTGGGGGAGGGGCAAGCGGAAAAAATCAAAACAATAGGGTGCCAGTTCCCAATAGCCACCCTCCACACCAAGCAAACTGCAGGCCCAGAGTACAGTTTGAACTGCAAAGAGGCATCACACTGGGGAAGGCCTGGCTAGCAGGAGAAGCCAGGGGACGAGAGGCCAGGAATAAACCTAAGCTAACAGGTTTTTGAGAGACATGGGTGGGGGGGA